>NC_084468.1:79172121-79475151 GCF_027409185.1 Cynocephalus volans | reverse complement strand
TACTATGTCATCCTAATTTATTTCTAATCAAGCTTTTTCTCTTCTCTAGATTTTGTGTTTTTATGATATTAACCACAAATCTGCAGACTGAAAGTGAAGCACACATCAGAAATAATTACAATTTTCTCTCATTATCCGCAACTACCGTCATTCAATATTACTTCCATTGACCTAAAGTGAAAAGAGAATAATTATAAGGAATGAGAGATTCACTTTCCTTAGATTGCTTTAACTGTATAAGCATCTGTGGGTGGTTTATTTCTTTAATATGGGGATCCCTTGCCTACCACAGGCATAAGTATGAATTTCAGAAAGGACACATCCCCTTTGTTAGTTGTAAAATAAATAATTTCTGTAAGAGGGAGCTTCTTTTTTTCTGGGTCTATGCTTAATTGGAGAAACACTTTGAAAGGACACCACTTAGAAAGTTACTTGGAAAGCCTATGTCAACTGACAAGAAGAGATCAGTCAAAGTCAAGAACTCAAGAATATGACCTATTTATTAAAAAAGGACAACCAATAGTAATGATGATGAGGTTGATAATTAACATTTTATATTAGATATATATGAGTATATATTGCACATATATATTATGTAATATATTATACTATATAGTATTTATTTTACATATATAATTAGCACATATATTGCATACTATATGGCAAAATCTATACCAAGCACTTAGCAAGTATTTTCTTATTTAATAATATTAATAACTGTATATGAGTTGTATTAGTAGTATCCCATATTATAAATGAGGACAATAACGGTTACAGACATTAAATAATTTACCCAAGATTACAGTAGGTGGTAGAGCCAAGATTCCTTCCATACAATCAAATTTAGAAACACTATCTGTATAGATGCGACAACAAAAAATACTCATGAAAAAGAAAACACATGCTTTTAAAAGTTCTATAACAGTAAACATTACGCATAAAACCGTTGTTAGTAATATCTAAGACATAGCAGCAGAAACCATAGCAACAACTACAATATTTTCACTGTAGTATTAAGCACATGAGTAAAATAATTATAATGTCTTTTCTCCTTAGTAACCATAAACAGGAGTATCCACCGAGGAGTTTGCTCTGAAGACAAACTAATTTGATGGCTGACACTTTGCAAGGGAATGATTGTTCTTCATTGTCATGTTCTAGTTTGCATCATTTTAGGTGGACTGTAAAAGATTTAAAATAATATTTCAAAGAGTAATGTTAGTAATACAAACTACCCTAGTGCACTGTTTTTTTTTCTCTTCCTATATGTGAGGGTACTTCAAAATGTTCGTAGAAAGATTTGTATTATCTTTCAATTCTATTTTTCCATGAACTTTTTGAATTACCCTCATATAATTTCCGACTTATATCCCCATTTTTCTTTGAAAGCCATTAAAAATGTCTTCAGACAAAACCAAGACAAAACAAAACTCTGAGAACATAAAGTACAGCAAGTAGTAGAGGTGTGAGACATGTTATTTTTCATGTTAATAATAATAATTAATAATAACATAAAATGTGAGATCTAATAACAAGGACACCTATAAATTCTCAGAAACGGCACAAATAAAAATATACATTATGCTGAATGTAAGTTCAAACATTGAAAAAAATCATTAGGAATTGTCTTTTTTTAAAGCCATGTAATTGTATTTGTCCATTAAATACAACTTTAATTGCATGTGTTTATATAAATTACAGCATAAAATTACTCTATGGCACGTAAGAAGCCAATATACAAAAGTTTAAAGTTTGTGAAAAAAAGTTCAAAGTCAAAGCAAATTCACTAAAGCTTCCTTTAAATTTTAATTTTTCTTTAATTCTTCATTTATTTTATTTTTTAATTTTTTTCAGAAATTTGTCCCAGCATCTTTCTTTACTCTTCTTTGTGTCTCAAAATATTCAAAGTTCACACATTTTAAACACTATTAAGTGCATGCTGTACAAAATGATCTAATAACCATAATTCTCAACTAAATTGTTATTGACATTAACTATTTTGTCTTAAAGATCCACTTTCCACAATTAACGGCATAATCTTTTACATTATTTCATGCAAAAGTTCAAATAAAATTATTTGTAAAGTAATCAAATCAATAGAAACCACACATAGCATTGGAAATAATGGACAAGATATAAAAAGTCAATATAATGCTAGAAGAACAACCTATTTTCAAATTTTTCATGCATCCTGCATGTTTATATGTAATGTGTTTAATATAAAAAAGCTATTGAAGGATTTCTCTCTAAGGCACTGTTTATGAAAAACGTAAGCACTGCCACAAGTATACTTTCAGTTACTAGAAAACATTAAGATTAATTATATTAAATAGAGTAAGTAAAGCTTTCAGTGTAGTAGAGTAAAATATAATGTTATAGAAATTTTCAAATAATAGGAAACATACATATTTTCTTTCTAAATTTGTATTATTTGGAAACTTTAAGGTTAAAAAAATTCCCTGAGAACTGATGCCCTCATTTAATGAACACACACATGTACAAACATAATGATTGGCTATGAATGTATAAATATATAAATAGTGTTGAGATACATGAAATTCTTTACAAATGGAGAGAAGTAAGATGAAAAGTGCAGAGAAAAGAGTTAATACAAGGAAGAAAAATAGCATCCATAGAAGACATACTTTGCTTCATGACTTGAGATAATCATTTTATATTTATTATCTCATAATCGTCACAATTGGCCAGTGAGTATGCAACTAATTTATATTTTATAGAAAAGAAACATGAGGAAAAGTGGTGGACTAATGGGTACAAAACTATGCTTTCTACCCTAAGTGAATCATTGTACCCTAAGTGAATAAATGCATATACATACTACACCCAAAAATATTTACAAGTAAGTGTTAGAATATTTTGAATTAAAAAAAAGAAAGAAAAGAAACATGAAGCCGGTGTATAAAGAGATGACTAATAAGTAACAATATTTGTTCCCAAATTTCTCTGCCATCACTGACAATACTCTACTTTTACACCATGGCCTCTCTCCCTGTTTCAAATGACAGGGTAGCAGATATGTGTTTAATTATTTCTATATTTAATTCTAAAAAGAACCTTATCATTAATATCCTCATTGTATAGATGACAAAACAAGCCTAAAATACCTAGTCTGTGTCAAATACCTAGTCTATGAGCACACAGTTAGTAAGTGGCAGAACCTAGTTACACAATCAGACATGCTTATTCTACAACCGGGACTTATTTACTATCTAGTATTACTTCTTACTTGCCTGCTGTCACTAGTGTCAGAGTGCATTCCTTGAGGGGATAGGGCTTTAGTCCAGCTCAGAACTTCTTAAACTCCTATTGATGGTTTCTCTGTTAGAACTAGACAGAGACTTCGGAAATAATATAGACATTCTAAACCTTGTACTATGATCTTGGTGTCAATGACTTGGTGCAGTAGGGTCTTTCCAATTTCCTGTCGTAGCCCCCAAAATAGGAACTTTTGATCTCTCTGTGAAGAATGAAGAGAAAGTGTTTTACTCCCTCCACATCACATTCGCTCCTCCCTTTCTAGAAAAAGATGCAGCAGTAGCAGCAGCTACTACAGGTAGCACAAGCATACCTACAGTAAAATTTTATATCTCTTGGTTAGCAACTACCCATTTGCCCCTCCCCCACAGCCCTTAGCAACCACTATTCTATTCTTTGTTTCTATTAGTTTGACTATTTAGATTATTACTGTAAGTGGAATCATGCAATATTTGTCCTTCTGTGATGACTTATTTCACTTAGCATAATATCCTCAAAGTTCATCCATGTTGTCATATATTGCAGGGTTTCCTTCATTTTACAGGTTTAGTAATATATGATTGTGTATATATATATATATATATATATATATATATATATATATACACACCACATTTTTTAATCCACTCATCAGTTGATGGACATTTAGGCTGTTTCCGCATCTTGGCTATTGTGAATAGTGCTGCAATGAACATGTGCGAGCAGTGTCTCTGTCAGGTGCTGATTTCATTTCCTCTGGGCATAAAACCAACAGAGGGATTGCTGGGTCAGATGGTAATTCTGTTTTTAATTTTTTGAGAAATGTGCTAAGTTTTAAGATTGATTTCAGTGGTAAGTTATAGCATTAATATAATAACATTTTTGCACCTAAATCAATATATAAATACATATTAATTTAAAGAACAGATCTGACATATAGATCAGTTGATGATTTGAGTTCTTAAAATTATGGTAATCCTCTACTACCTACCTATCTATCTATCTATCTATCCATATATCCATCTAATCTATCTATCCTCTCCAAAAAGTTAATTCACTTACTTTACCATGAGAACAAGTCTTTTTGTTTAATGCAGTGGCATTAAACTTAAGAAAAACAAGCTAGCCCTGGCAGAGGAATGAATTATTAGGTTAATACCTATAATCTTATTTCAGAATCATTCCACTTAAGTTGTGAAATTAAAATATATGCTCCCATTTTACTGTCTTCTACTTATTATCTTTCCCATACTTTTGGTTGTAAATATATTTGACACTGTATGAATCCTTTTAAGTGTTGAGAAAGTTACAATAATTTGAAAAATAACAACTTTTAGTAAGTCTGTGGACTGGGCAACTTGTGTTTCATTTTCCAACTTAGTATAACTTAAAACTAAATACCTTTTGTAAGAGAAAATCAAGCTCAGGTTTCATAGGTATAAACTGGTTACCTGAATGGAGTTTCATAAAATCGCTTCTTTAATACTATTAAATTAACTTTTAATATAATGTAAAATTATGTCTATATTTCTTAAACAGAACCAAAAATTTTGTTCTGTAAAATCTAACCAAGTTAAAAAAAGTTTGTAAGGTATTACAAATAAGTTTAATGTCTGCTAGTTAAGTTTGCTTCCATATAATCCTTAATTTCATTAGCGCATATTTTACTTGATTATTTAAAGAAAAAATACTAGAATTAATATGATTCTAGATATGGAGTAGTTAACCCTATGTTTTAGTATTTTTATGAGCTCAGATGAAACATATTTGGTTAAATATGATAAGGTTTTGCTGCTACTACTTATAGACAAAGTACCTGACCTATAGCAAGCACTTAATTCTAATTAGCTTATAAGTGTATTATTATTATGGTAGTTACAACAGCAGTGAACCATCACAATCCTATGTACATTATATCAAAATCCAAAAAGTTCTTTCCGTCTGCTAACTTTAGGATTGGATTGTTCTTGTTTTTCTAGTTCTTTAAGGTGAAGTGTTAGGTTGTTCACTTGCCATCTTTCCATTCTTCGGAAGTGAGCATTTAATGCAATAAATTTTCCCCTCAATACTGCTTTTGCAGTATCCCACAGGTTTTGGTATGATGTATCATTGTTTTCATTAGTTTCAATAAACTTTTTGATTTCCTGCTTGATTTCTTCTTGGACCCATATGTCATTAAGTAGAATGCTGTTTAATTTCCATGTGTTTGTATAGTTTCCAGAGTTTTGTTTGTTATTAATTTCTAGTTTTAATCCATTGTGGTCTGAGAAGATACATGGGATAATTCCAATTTTTTTGAATTTATTGAGACTTGATTTGTGACCTAATATGTGATCTATCTTGGAGAATGATCCATGTGCTGATGAGAAGAATGAATATTCTGAGGTTGTTGGGTGGAATGTTCTGTAGATATCTGCCAATTCCAATTGGTCTAGAGTCTTGTTTAGATCTTGTGTTTCTCTACTGATTCTTTGCCTAGATGATCTGTCTAATATTGACAGTGGAGTGTTCAGGTCCCCTGCTATTATGGTATTAGTGTCTATTTCCTTCTTTAGGTCTAATAGAGTTTGTTTTATAAATCTGGCTGCTCCAACATTGGGTGCGTACATATTTATGATTGTTATGTCTTCTTGATGGATCAGTCCTTTTATCATTAAGTAGTGTCCCTCATTGTCTCTTTTTATGGTTTTTAGTTTAAAGTCTATTTTGTCAGATATAAGAATAGCCACTCCAGCTCGTTTTTCTTTTCTGTTTGCATGGTAAATCTTTTTCCATCCTTTCACTCCTAGTCTGTGTGAATCTTTATGGGTGAGGTGGGTCTCTTGTAGGCAGCATATAGTTGGGTCCTGCTTTTTGATCCAGTCAGCCAGTCTGTGTCTTTTAATTGGGGAATTTAAGCCTTTAAGATTAAGAGTTGTTATTGAAAGGTGTTGATTTATTCCTAGCATTTTATTGGTTGTTTGGTTGTCTTAGGTGTCTTTTGTTCCTTGCTTTCTGATTTACTGTTTGGTTTCTTTGTTTGTTGGTTCCTTAGGTTGTAGATCAGAGCAGAACTGAATGAAATTGAAAACCAAAAAACAATTCAAAAGATCAACGAATCAAAAAGTTGGTTTTTTGAAAAGATAAATAAAATTGACAAACCATTAGCATGGCTAACAAAAAAAAGAAGAGAGAAGACTCAAATAACAAAAATTAGCAATGAAAAAGGCGATATTACAACTGATTCATCTGAAATACAAGGAATCATTCGAGACTACTATAAACAACTATACGCCAACAAATTTGAAAATCTGGAGGAAATGGATAAATTTCTGGACACACACAAGCTCCCAAAACTGAACCGTGAAGACGTAGAAAATTTGAACAGACCAATAACAATAAAGGAGATTGAAGCTGTTATCAGAAGGCTCCCAACAAAGAAAAGCCCAGGACCAGATGGATTCACAGCAGAATTTTACCAAACATTCAAAGAGGAATTGACACCGATTCTTTACAAACTATTTCAAATGATTGAAACGGACGCAAATCTCCCAAACTCATTCTATGAAGCAAACATCATCCTGATACCAAAACCAGGTAAAGATATAACCAAAAAAGAAAACTACAGGCCGATATCCTTGATGAATATAGACGCAAAAATCCTCACTAAAATACTAGCAAACAGAATACAGCAACACATACGAAAAATTATTCATCACGATCAAGTGGGATTCATCCCAGGGATGCAAGGTTGGTTCAACATACGCAAATCAATAAATGTGATACACCACATTAATAAACTCAAACACAAGGACCATATGATCATCTCTATAGATGCTGAAAAAGCATTTGATAAAGTTCAGCACTCATTCATGACAAAGACCCTCTATAAGTTAGGTATAGAGGGAAAGTATCTCAACATAATTAAAGCCATATATGACAAACCCACTGCCAATATCATCCTGAATGGGGAAAAGCTGAAAGCTTTTCCTTTAAGAACAGGCACTAGACAAGGATGCCCACTCTCACCACTCCTATTCAACATAGTGTTGGAAGTACTAGCCAGAGCAATCAGAGAAGAGAAGGAAATAAAGGGCATCCAGATTGGAAAAGATGAAGTCAAACTGTCCCTGTTTGCAGATGACATGATCCTATATATCGGACAGCCTAAAACCTCTACAAAAAAACTGTTGGAATTGATAAATGATTTCAGCACAGTAGCAGGATACAAAATCAACACACAAAAATCAGTAGCATTTCTTTTCTCCAATAGTGAACATGCAGAAGGAGAAATCAAGAAAGACTGCCCATTTACAATAGCCACCAAAAAAATAAAATACTTAGGAATTGAGTTAACCAAGGAGGTGAAAAATCTCTATAATGAGAACTACAAACCACTGCTGAGAGAAATTAGAGAGGATACAAGGAGATGGAAAGATATTCCATGCTCTTGGATTGGAAGAATCAACATAGTGAAAATGTCCATACTACCCAAAGTGATATACAAATTCAATGCAATCCCCATCAAAATTCCAAAGACATTTTTCTCAGAAATGGAAAAAACTATTCAGACATTTATATGGAACAATAAAAGACCACGAATAGCCAAAGCAATGCTCAGCAAAAAAAATAAAGCTGGAGGCATAACACTACCTGACTTTAAGCTATACTACAAAGCTATAATAACCAAAACAGTATGGTACTGGCATAAAAACAGACACACTGACCAATGGAATAGAATAGAGAATCCAGAAATCAACCCACACACTTACTGCCATCTGATCTTTGACAAAGGCACCAAGCCTATTCACTGGGGAAGGGACTGCCTCTTCAGCAAGTGGTGCTGGGATAACTGGATATCGATATGCAGGAGAATGAAACTAGATCCATACCTCTCACCGTATACTAAAATCAACTCAAAATGGATTAAGGATTTAAATATACACCCTGAGACAATAAAACTTCTTAAAGAAAACATAGGGGAAACACTTCAGGAAATAGGACTGGGCACAGACTTCATGAATACGACCCCAAAAGCACGGGCAACCAAAGGAAAAATAAACAAATGGGATTATATCAAACTAAAAAGCTTCTGCACAGCAAAAGAAACAATTAAAAGAGTTAAAAGACAACCAACAGAGTGGGAGAAAATATTTGCAAAATATACATCTGACAAAGGATTAATATCCAGAATATATAAGGAACTCAAACAACTTTACAAGAAGAAAACAAGCAACCCAATTAAAAAATGGGCAAAAGAGCTAAGTAGGCATTTCTCTAAGGAAGATATCCAAATGGCCAACAGACATATGAAAAAATGCTCAACATCACTCAGCATCCGGGAAATGCAAATCAAAACCACATTGAGATACCATCTAACCCCAGTTAGGATGGCTAAAATCCAAAAGACTATGAACGATAAATGCTGGCGAGGCTGCGGAGAAAAAGGAACTCTCATACATTGTTGGTGGGACTGCAAAATGGTGCAGCCTCTATGGAAAATGGTATGGAGGTTCCTTAAACAATTGCAAATAGATCTACCATACGACCCAGCCATCCCACTGTTGGGAATATACCCAGAGGAATGGAAATCATCAAGTCGAAGGTATACCTGTTCCCCAATGTTCATCGCAGCACTCTTTACAATAGCCAAGAGTTGGAACCAGCCCAAATGCCCATCATCAGATGAGTGGATACGGAAAATGTGGTACATCTACACAATGGAATACTACTCAGCTATAAAAACGAATGAAATACTGCCATTTGCAACAACATGGATGGACCTTGAGAGAATTATATTAAGTGAAACAAGTCAGGCACAGAAAGAGAAATACCACATGTTCTCACTTATTGGAGGGAACTAAAAATTAATATATAAATTCACACACACACATACACACACACACACAAACCGGGGGGGGGGGGAAGAAGATATAACAACCACAATTATTTGAAGTTGATACAACAAGCAAACAGAAAGGACATTGTGGGGGGGAGGGGGGGAGGGAGAAGGGAGGGAGGTTTTGGTGATGGGAAGCAATAATCAGCTACAATGTATATCGACAAAATAAAATTTAAAAAAAAAAAAAAAAAAAAAAAAAAAAAAAGTTCTAACAATTAAGTTTTTTCTTAACTAATTTGGCAGCTAAACCTGATCTGAGCTGACCTGAACATAGGTAGCAGTAAAACCAAAGTGGAACTAAAGTAAATCCACTCATCGTCTTTAGGTGTCCCAGCAAATGTGAATATGCTTATTTTGCTGAAGTAATATCAATGTGTTTCAGCAGGAGATGCTGCTGAACTCAGCTAGAGGTGTTATGCAATGTAAAATGTATGCAACTTCAAAAATGTGAAAAAGTTTGAAATCCAGAGCACATCTAACAACCACAGACTTCAGATAAAGTACAGTAGGTCTGTAATAGTACCTTCTGGTACTAGTTCTTGAAACAGAAACAGTGAAAACAATCAGATAAAAATTTTATTCTACCTGAAAACTGCACCCTCCAAACGTTCCCAGTCTTTCTAATCACCTGCATTTCCTTTACCTTGATTTCCTCTTTTCACTCTATTTCTTATGTTCATCACATTTTATACCTGCCCCATAACAGTCTCTGCTAATAACATAGCTCTCTCACGATGCATGCTATATTCCACCAGTTAATCTCCCTGTCTCTCTGTAACTGGACATTCAGACCAGATTATCCTCTTAGCTAAGTCATGCTTCTGTAATCCTCTAAAGTCATACTCCTCTGTGACATAAAAAAGATTACAGAAAGTTTAAGGTAGTAATTCATATAGGTTATGAGCCAAAGAAAGTAAAATTTCTATACAGGTTGACTCTGAAATAAAAGTTAAGTTTAGAGGAAGAAAAAAAAAATCATAGTCATCCTGTACTAGATAATGTCCATAGACTATTCAGAATCTACCCTCCTCTCTCCCTTGGCTAGAGAACCCTGATATTTTTTGATCCTCCTTTAAGAGTCTGTGCTTTTATGTAATCTTCTATAAATGTTTAATAACTCATACTGATCTTATTACTCTTTTTTTTTTTTTTTTTTTGGTGGCTGGCCTGTACAGGGATCTGAACCCCTTGACCTTGGTGTTATAACTCCATGCTCTAACCAACTGAGCCAACTGGCCAGGTGTCACATAAAATATTATTACTCCTTATCATTATTGGTGTGTGGGGACTATGGGAGACATGAGGAGAGATTTTCAGTGGACCGAATTTGAATTATCTCTGATGTGAGGAAGTAAAAGTTGAAGTTGGCAGTAGTTATTGTAAGTTACTATCACTGTTCTATTTTTCAAGCAGGGTGTCATTCCAAAACTGGCACGTGCTTTTCAGAGGTTATTCTAATATTTCACCATGCTAGCATCTTCTCGGCCATGTGTTTAAGGATGTTAATTATATTGTTAAAATAAGTACATAGAATAAAAATAAAATAAGATGTATGTGGATTTTTAAATTGAGTTACCCGTAAAGTAGCCCTTGAGTTTGAGATTTGAGGACACATAGCTCACTTTAGAGTTGATTCCAAGAAGCACCAGCATGGGAATAGGAGAGCAATTGCATTAATGAGTAGGTTACTTCTGCAGGAAACTGTGGGTTAGTCTCAGTGGCTACTTCACAAAGTAGAACACACCTCAGAATTGTTCCAAATTGACCAAAGGTCATCTATATAATCATAACATCTGCTTGTTATTGGTAGAGGGTTGCATTTGAAATCATTTACTTCTCAAAAATCTGGCTGCATTGCATGCAGCAAAGCCTTTGCCTGGGTCTAGAAAAATCCCTCAGGCAGATAATTACAAAGTTTTGCAGTTAGAAACCATCCACTTCCTAGAAACTGAACAATGAATTCTGGAAAATTATGAATCATTCACCAGTAGCATCTGCTATAGTCCACTTCTTGCACCTCTCAAATACATGTATGCTTCACTTTAAATCCCTTCTTTCCTTTCACTGATTTTTTCAAGGTCATGGTCAGTTAAAATTTTAAAATCAAAAAGATTTATAATAGTATGGTTAATGGGACAAACTACATTCATCTCTGTTGCACTTGTTTCTGAGGCTATAATCGACAGGTATACTCTCTGTTCTCTATCATCCATTCTACACTCCACTCATGTTTGGTCATCCCCTGTGCTAGGTTAGGTTGATTACCCAATGAAACGACCCATCCTGGAGGTGTCTGAGCCCCCAGAATATGGTACTCTTCTCTTGCTGTGATTACTACAATTGCCCCATCATCAGGAATGAATGTATGAAGAGGAGCCCTAATGAATTTCCTAAGTTTACATCAGCCTCTTCCCTGTTTTCATTATGCAGCAACCACTGTACCCCTACATATTAATCAGGATCAACTCATCATACCAGCGTAGTAAATTCTATCTGCTTACCAATCTATCATCATGAAGAGCTCGAATCGAGCAGGTAAGAGTTATAGGTTCAGGTTTATTAGAACCATTATTATGTCTTCTGGTAGAAGTACTACCCCCATCACTAGAAGCCAAAATTCTAATCCTGACAAGCCTGAAGTTGTATATATTGAAAATACAAACTTCTTAAATACTTCACTGGGAATGATGCTAAGAGGGGCCACTTCTACTTCCACAACCCATGTATTCATTAACGTAACCATTGCTGTATACTGCTGTTCTTCCTACGAAGATTCAAATACCTTTTGAATCTTTTCCTGATGCAGATTGAAAATAAAGAGCATTCACTCAGTAGATTTATACCAAGAACAAGGGGCTGTATTGATTATTCTAATAAACCATAGTCAGCATGGTGGCTACAATTGGGGTTACAACTTGTCTAAATTGATAGAATTCTACCATAAATTTACATGGTGCACCTGATTTTTGCTTAATCTAGTTGATCAAATGGGACTATGATGAGGACAACTAGCTTTGTATTATTGGGGTCTTTGAGAGTGGTGCTAATCTCTGCCATTCCATGCAGGACACTATATTGCTTGTTATTCACAGTCTTGGCTGGAAATTTCATGGATAAGCAGATTCATTCACCGCCACTTGGTCTTTCCTATCACAATATTTATTAATGCATAGGACAGGGAACTGATGTGATAATGCTAGCTATTAAGTATGCCCATCAAAATTATGTACTCAAGAAACCACTAAAGGACTATCGAGTGGTTCTGTGGAGCCATTGAACCCAGATTGAGATGGACCAGAGCTTAATTTCTCACATCATGTCTATATGACCCCACTCTTACCTGAGATCATGATGGTGTCTTGTGTATTCTGGTTTCAGAGTCAGCATATAACCCATTATCAGATTGCTTTTTGAATGATCTGAGTATTCTCCTTTCCCTAATCTGCTAATTTGAGGAATAGCTGCAGTATATACATGCCATGGCTTTTACCTCCTCTTTTACTGCTGGGCTGTGGGACTGAGACCATATTCAGGTCTGAAAACTCTCTTAGGGACAGTGATTTTCTGACTGCCATCAACTTTCTGCTCAGCTTCTTTGGATTATTTTTAGTTATATAAGTCAAGCAATAACTTCATTATTGCTGCCAATGCACTAATTACATTGACCTTGCTTATGATGGTTAAATATTCCCACCTGGCCTCTGCTATTGTAAAATCCTATCATCCACAGTCAACACTACAGAACCCAATAATATAGCAACACCTCTTAACATCAACCATGGACTCTAAAAGACAATCATTGCTGAATGTCTCCATGTTGTTAGAACCCCACATTACAATATTCCTAATCATTTAAGTGAAGGGAGCATCTCTTGGATCCTTCCAGAGGTCATAGTGAGCTGGTAAAGTTTTTGTTCTTAACATACCATTTGAGCATGCCCTACCCTGGAAACTATTTGGTCTTTTCTTCAATATGCTATCTAGACAGTTACAGTGTCTCATTTAATTTACTGTAAATCAATGTTTCCAGTTTTCATGGATCATTCTTCCACTGTATTAGGACAGCTACAGGAATTTTTGTGAGAAATGTCATCAACTGAGTCACAAAAGAGTACCTCTGTATTATTACACTTTTCCCTATGCCATCATATATTCTGTCCCTCTCTTCCAGCCCCTTCAATGTCCATTGCCACATGTGCTCCCCTGAGGGAACCTATTAGTCAGGTCTGGATCTATTTTTGTGAATAATTTATTTCTTCTCATAGCTGGACTACGATGATAACGGACCCTAGCTTGGTCTAGATGCAGTGAGTGAGGGAGCTGGCAGATCTTGAGGAGAAAAAGCATCATTGTGAGAAAATGATCTCTGATTAGACCATTTCAGAGTTTTCAGGCATGAAAATGAGCTGAGCTGTTTTCTTGCAAGGACAAAGAATCTCTTTCTCTGGACCACATTCTTTATGGAGGAAACTGGATGTTCAAGATTATCAATTGTTTGCACCTTCACGTCCATTTCTGGCCTCGGGATACTATCTCTTCCCTACAGTGATTGCTAAACATGGATTCTGGATAATGTGTAATTAACGAAGGACTATGTGATCCAATTCTATAAGATTGAAGTTCCCCCGAAAAATAGTCTGAAGAAGAGCATTCAGATATTTTCTGACATTTCTGACATGTTAATAACAATATCAAACATTCTCATGAGCTGTTTTTTTTTTTTTTTTTTTTTTTTTTGGTATATTTAGCCAGCTCAAATGGATTTAATATGACACTTTAAAAAATAACTGAAATCCAAGTAAATTTTACTTGCCCAGACTTTTGCATGATCAGTGCTGCAATTCTCTTAGCATTTTAAGGGTTCTGATCTTTCCAGGCTTTCTGCAATGTTTCCACAGTAAAAACCTATTTATTTAATGTTACAGAAAAGCAGGGGGGGAAATGTCTGCTTTCTCCAAGAACTGACAATGGTTTTCAGCAAGGCAAATATCCTCTACTGTAATTTCACATTTTAATCAAGGCAATTTACTTTTTAAACTATAAGAATCATCAGGTGGTGTAGGGAAAATGTAGAAAAATGATCAGGGCCCCTCAGATGTTCAGAAACTTGCCGAGCATTTGACGTAAATATGCACATGTGCCCAGGTGTTTCTTGGTTATTGTCTAATGTAATTGCACATGCGCACCTGGGTGTCCTGGGTTATGGACTTAAGTATAAAGGATGAGTGGCTCTGATCCACGGTTTCCCCTGCCTCCAGGATACCCCCGGGGCGGGAGCAGATCACAGGGAGGCCGCTACTGCTGCTCTAGGCTGCTGCTGCCAGTGCCCCCGGAATGCCCTAAGAGGCTGCCACTGCTCCTTCTGCTGCTACTGCTGCAACTGCTGAGGGCTGAACTCTTGTCATCTGCCAATGGTCCCGGGATCTTTCCCAATTACCTAGGGTAGACCTACATTTGAGGGATGTATGACCCAGCCTGGCATGTGATGGGTCTGGTGACCCAGTCTGTACAATGGGTTTGAAGGATCTGAGCCCTAGCCCTGACAATGCAAATGGAAACATAGTATAACTAAAATAATGAAATGTTTTGGCTCTAGTTATGAATTGCTTTAACAATACAATTTCCTAGGCATAGCTATTGCCTCAGCCTGACAACTGGTGTAGTCACCTAGCTCTACAGGTGGAAATTCAAATTATTATTTTCATGTACTTTGGAAGAAAGAAGAAGGAAGGGAAAGAGCTGGTCAATGTGATTCAGGTGTTCAAAATTTTTTTCTATTATTGATCCTGTGTGAATCCTTTAACATCTTTTGACCTCATGTTTGTCTTTAACTTCTGCAGTTATCTTAGTTATATTTCTGGTATTATACAGTGATTTACTGCTTATCCTGAGATTAATTTATTTATTTGCTTAGTGACTTCACTATTTTAAAGACTGCAAATATTGTTATTAAACAAGCCAGTGATCAAGGAAGTCTATTAAAAATGCTCATCTTTTAAAACATTTATTGAGTCTCATCACCACTCTCTTGAAACCTAGGGGATTTGCAAATGTATAAATGCTGCTATAGCTCACTCTAGGACCAAAACTTTGAGTCTAAATTTTGTTTTATTTAGATTGTAGATTTTTGATGTGGTAAATTTACCTATTTTCTTTGTTAAGAGTAGGAAATTTGCTTTCTTTCTACTATGTTATTCTGCATAAGAGAGAAGTAAAACTTTTGACATTGCCATGTTTCAAAATATCTTTTACTCTTTATAACTATATTAATAAGATATTTGGAGGCTCCTCTACTGACAAACAAAAATGTAAAGCTAGAAAGTTTACTGATGCATTATTTTACCTAAAAATAATTTATTTATTTCCAATTAATCAGAAATGCTAGAGCATATTTTGGTGCAGCAGGTTAAATGAAGAGTTTGCTTAGAATATCTTTTTTGAAGAAATTAAACATACTTCCAAACTATAATGTTAAACTTCATAGTAGAGGATTATATTTCTAATTCTATGAGTCTAGGTTGTATAGCTACCTATGAGGCATTATCTCTCCTCTACTAAAAGAATTATTTCTGGAGAGCTGTATTAGATGTGATCTGTTAGCTTGGGCCATTTCCTTCATGTACAATGTCTAATGTCTCTTATATATCTGTCTGGCAACTAGACAACAGTGGAAGATATCACTAGTATTTTTTTTTTCCTTAAATGAAAGAGAAAAATGTCAGCAAACTCAAATTTTCTGTGTGGTATAGTAAAGGTTATTTATCAATATCTCAATGAAAAATGATCATATTTTGGATCATCAGGAAGCTACAGTTGAAAACAAATTGTCCCAAGTACATATGTGCATATGTATATGAGTATACACACACACACATGCATATACATATGCACATACATATCTTTCTTTCATCTCAATTGTACCACCACTACTGCCATTACAAAAGCAAAGCTAATCCCCTTTCCCCAGCACATGATTTCATGTGTCCAAGAAGATACATAGTGTGACTTGGTGAAAGTAAAAACTTTTTATGAGGAGGCCCCAGGTCCCATACCCTCTTAGGCATAGTCTTGGGTAGCATTCTGGGCCTTTAGTTATGCTCTCAAATGTTAGCACCACGTGGCAATACTTTCAGCAGAAATATCTTTAGTGAATCAGAAGGTGAATTACATACTTTGTAAAATCTTAAAATAAATTGATTATTAAAAAAATGAAAAATGTAGTTGTCTATAGACACTGTAATAAGAGAAAATTTTAAAAAGAAACAAGTGTCATTTTAACTTGCTTTCTCTCCAGTAATTCTCTCAAATGTAATTACTCTAGTTAAAGTAGTTGTGCTTTGGATCTTAACTATAAGTTATTTAGAAGTTTACTAGACTAGGATTTCCACACATGCCTGATAACAGTCGCATAATCTGCTCATTAAAAATGTGGTTAACTGTGCTTTTCCTAACAAATTGAATTATACTCTCCAGAAGACAATTAACAACCTCTGTTTTTAATGCCTTGGCTTGAATATCTCCCCCAAACTTAGTCCCCACTGTAACTGTTGCGGGTGGGAAATCCTATTATGGTAATTGAAAAGTGGGGCTTTGAAGAGGCAATTAAGATGATGGTTTAATGGTGATCTTGGGCATGGTTCTGAGGGCTTTAGAAGGAGAATGCATGAGAAGCTATCTATCTCTCTCTGCTCCACCATTTTCTGCGATGTGAGACCTTTGTAAAGCCACCACCAAGGAAGACTCTCACCAGATGTATTCCCTGGATTTTGGACTTCCTAGCTTTTGAAACTGTAAGCAATAAATTTTATTTTCTTTATAAAATACCCAGTTTCAGGTATTCTGTTATAAGCAGCAGAAACAGACTTACATAATTATTTTTACCCCTTCTCTTCTTCTTATCATCTCACCTACCTAAAGTCCAAACATATCTTCAAGAGGAAACATCAGACAAGAAGATCCAGGAATCAGGAGGGAATTAAAGATGAACACTAGATATCTCCCTTCATCTTCAACTGGATTCAGATGGTGACTGGATTCAGAACACTTATTTTTTACTTCCTATTTGACTTTGGAGAGGTTATGCAGCAATTCGTAGAGGTCAAAAAATATAAAACTCTCAATAAATGTGATGGGTTGTTATGAATTTATCTGTAGTTCCTGCAACTTAGGAATGATGTTATTTCAAGCAACTCATACTTTAAAAATCAATTCCAGTGCAACAAAACAAGTTGGAGTTAGGATTTTTACTTTTAGAATAAACCAAATGCATAAGTACCATATGAGTCAGGATGCTTTCAGCTGCACGTAACATAGTAGCTGAATAAAAATGGCTAAAGCAGTAAAAAATTTAACTCATTGCATTTCTGTTACTTATAACAAAGTACACGGAACTGGATATTTAGTACCTACAAGACTGAAATTTCCCCAAATCAAACACAAGCCCTCTTCATAAGACTGGCTGAACTACAACAGCATTTGAACTGTCAGCCTTACAGATTATCTACTGTGAAAGTGAGGTCATTAGTTGGGAAAGAATGAGATCCTACAAGTTGGAATGGGGACTTATGGAAAGACCCTGATGAAGCTGGGCACATGGAACTCCTAAACTGAGTCTTCCTTGCCAGAAATGAACTGTCTACCCGCATCCCCAGAGATAGTGGCTTTTCCACTTCTGCCTGAGAGGGTTAACTCTGCACTGCCTAAGGAAACAGTAACAGCTCCCCCTGAGGCACTTACTGAGCAAAAGACAATGCTGATTCTCCTCAGGACACACCCCCACCACCCATCTTTGATTATAGACCTGTAACTAGACTCAAGGCCTGGCATGCCCCTAAAGGTGAGGTACAAACTGTAACCCTTAAGGAGGTGCATTACATTACAAAATAACTAAATGAGTTTTCTACTTCATACAAGCAGAAACCAGGAGAATATGTATGGGAATGAATATTAAGGGTGTGGGACAATGATGGAAGGAACATAAAATTGGATCAGACCAAATTTATTGATATGGGCCCACTAAGCAGAGATTCTGCATTTAATGTTGCAACTTGAGAAGTTAAGAAAGGTGCTAACTGTTTGGTTGGTTGGCTGAAATATGAATCAAAAGATGGCCCACTGGGAGTGAGTTAGAGATGCCTGATCTCCCTTGATTAACTATAGAGAAAGGGATTGAAAGGCTTGAGGAAATTAGAATGCTAGAGTGGATTTTTCATGTAAATCCTACTCACCCATGATGGAAGACTCCAGAAGACATGCCCTTTACCAATACCTTGAGAAATAGATTTGTGAAGGGAGCCCCAGCATCCCTCAAGAGCCCTGTGACTATTCTTCTCTATAGACCAGACCTTATATTGGGAAGCACAGTCAGGCATTTGGAACACTTAAACACAATGGGACTCATTGGATCCTAGGGTGGCAGGGGCCAAGAGAAGGCACTCAGCTGACAAAGGCAAGGTAAGCATAGTCACCATAATGGACAGCAGAGGCAAAGCAACAATCAGAACAGTCTGATTCATGTAGATCTATGGCATTGGTTAGTTAACCATGATGTTCCTATAAATAAAATAAGTAGAAAGCCTACTAAATTCTTACTTGATCTGTATAAGTAGAAAACTTCTAGGTCAGATGAACAAAAGTCTAACTTGAATCACAAAAACGAAGAGTCACAGCCCCTCAATCAATTCCCAGACTTGAGTTAGTTTACAGATCCAAACTCCCTTGAATGAAAGGGTGGCCAGGTCCCCTTGGGGAAGGACCTTGGTACAGTGTCCAAAATTTATGCTATTAATCTTTCTCCCATCCTTCCCAAAGGGGACCCGTGGCCTGTTACCAGAGTAACTGTGCACTGGAGAAAGTAGAATAATCAGAGCTTTCAGAGGCTAGCTGACACTAAATCTGAACTGACACTGATTCCAAGAGACCCAAAACACCACAGTGGCCCTCCACTTAGAATATGCGTTTATGGAAGTCAGGTGATTAATAGAGTTTTAGCCCAAGTTTGACTCACTCTGGGTCAAGTGGGTTCCCAAGCCCATCCTGTGGTTATTTCCCCAGTTTCAGAATGCATAATTGGAGTAGATGTAATTAGCAGCTGGCAGAATCTACACATCAGTTCCTTGATCTGTGGAGTGAGGACTGTTATGATGGGAAAGGCTAAATGGAAACCATTAGAGTTGCTTCCACCTAGGAAAATAGTAAATCAAAAACAATACTGCATCCCTGGAGGGATTACAGAGATTAGCACTAAAAAAACTTGAAAGAGGCAAGGGTGGTGATTCTAACCACATCCCATTCAACTTTCCTATTTGTCCTATGAACAAGACAGATGGATCCTGGAGAAAGACAGTGGATTATCGTAAGCTTAACCAAGTGGTGACTCCAGTTGCAGCTGTTGTACCAGATGTGGTTTCATTGCTTAAATAAATTAACACAATTCTGGGTACCTGGTATGCAGTCATTGATCTGGAAAAGGCCTTTTACTCCATTCCCGTCCATAAGACCTACCAGAAGCAGTTTGCTGTTAGCTGGCAAGGTCAGCAATATACCTTCACTGTATGAATTAGTCCATTTCTGTTGCTTATAACAAAATTCATGGAACTGGGTATTTTATAAAGAAAATGAAATTTATTGTTTACAGTTTCTGAGGCTGGGAAGTATAAAGTCCAGGGAACACATCTGGAGAGAACCTTGGTGATGGTGACAGTGGTGGCAGAATATCACCTTGTAAAAATGGTGGAGCAGAGAGAGAGCCCCTCCTGCACTCCCTTTTGAAGCTCTCAGACCATGCCCATTACTACCATTTTTAATCCATTCACTAAACGTGGTACTCAGAATCTAATCACCTCTTTGAGGCCCCACCTTTCAATTACCATAATAGGATTTTCCACCCCTTAAAAGTAACACTGCGGATTAAATTTGGGGGGGGACATTCAACCCAAAGCACTGTACTACCTCTGGAGTATATCAAGCCTCTATCCCATGTCACAATTTAGTTCCCAGGGATCTTAGTTGCCTTCCCCTTTCACAAGACATTACACTGGTCCATCACATTGATGACATTATTCTGATTGGACCTAGGGAGCATGAAGTAGCAACTACTCTAGACTTCTTGCATGTCAGAGGATGGGAAATCAATCTGACTAAAATTCAGAAGACTTCTGCCTCAGTTAAATTTCTAGGGGTTCAGTGGTATGGGGTATGTTGAGCTATATATGCCCATGGTACCTACTTCTGCTACACAGCCTTCTCTCCCCCAGGCTGCACCTATGGCTTCATGAGGAGTTCTCTATGATCAGTTGACAGAGGAGAGAAGACTTGGGCCTGGTTTACAGATGGTTCTGCATGATATGCAGACACCACATGAAAGTGGATGGTTGCAGCACTACATACAGCCCCTTTCTGGGACATCCCAGAGGGACAGTAGTGAGGGGAAATACTCCCAATGGGAAGAACAAAGTTCCCAATGACAGAACTTTACTTGGAGGTAAAAATGGCTAGATGTGAAAGTATATACCAATTCATGGGCTACAGCCAATGGTTTGACCAGATGGGCAGGGACTTGGAAGGAACATAATTGGAAAATTGGTGAGAAGGAAATTTGGAGAAAAGGTTTGTGGAAAGACCTCTCTGAGTGGGCAAAGAATGTGAAGATATTTGTTTTCAACTTGAATGGCCATCAAAGTGTGACCTCAGCAAAGAAGGACTTTTATAAACAGATGGATAGGATCACCTGTTCTGTGGATACAAGTCAGCCTCTTTCTCCAGCCACTCCTGCCATTGACCAATGGGTTCATGAGCAAAGTGGCCATGCTGTCAGGAATGGAGATTATGTATGGGCTCAGCAAAGTGGACTTCCACTGATCAAAGCCAAGCTGGCTATGGCAACTGCTGAGTGCCCAACCTGCCAGCAGCAGAGACCAACACTGAGCCCCCAGTATGGCACTATTCCCCAGGGTGATCTGCCAGATACTTGGTGTCAGGTTGACTACATTGGACCACTTAACTGAGGGAAGGGGTAGTTCTTTGTCCCTACTAGAATAGACACTCTGCATATGGATTTACCCTCCTGGCACGAAATGCTTCTGCCAAACTACCATCCATGAAATGTCTTATTCACCGTCATGGTATTCCACACAGCATTGCTTCTGGCAAAGGAACTCACTTCACAGCCAAAGAATGACAATGGGCTCATGCTCATGGAATTCATTGGTCTTACCATGTTTTCCATCATCCTGAAGCAACTGGTCTGAAAGAATGCTGGAATGGCCTTTTGAGATCAGACGAGATTGGGCACATTCAAGGTGCTATCATGGTAGACTGGAATGGACTTTTGAAGTCACAGTTGCAGCACTAGCTAGATGACAAACCATGCAGGGCTAGAGCAAGGTTCTCCAGAAAGCTGTATATGCTCTATCCCATATATGGTACTATTTCTCCCATAGTCAGGATTCATGGATCCAGATATCAAGGGATGGAAATGGAAGTGCCACTATTCACCATTGCCCCAAGTGACCCACTAGCAGATTTTTTCCTTCCTCTCCACACAACTTTATGCTATGCTGATCTAGAGGTCTTGGTTCCAAGAGAGAGGAATGCTTTCATAAGGATACATGAAAATGATCCCATTGAACTGGAAGTTAAGGCTGCCACTTGGCAGCTTTGGGCTCCTCATGCTTCTAAATCAACAGGCTAAGAAAGGAGTTACTGTGTTGTCTGGGGCGATTGACTCAGACTACCAAGGGGAAGTTAGGCTATTACTTCACAATGAAGGTAAGGAAGATTATGTCTGGAATACAGGAGATCCCTTAGGGTATCTCTTAGTACTACAGTACCCTATGATTAAGGACAATGGAAAATTACAACAACCAAATCCAGGCAAGACTACAAATGCCCCAGACACTTCAGGGATAAAGGTTTGGGTCACTTTACCCAATAAGGAACCATGGCCAGCTGAGGTGCTCACTGAAGGCAAAGTTAATACAGAATGGGCAGCAGAAGAAGACAGTTGTAATTACCAGCTTTGATCATGCGACCAGTTACAGAAATGAGGATTGTAATTATCCTCCCTATTCTGTTTAGAATATGTCTCTATATATGTATATATGCACACACACACATATATATATACTGTACATTTATTAAGCAATTATCTTTGTCTTTGTTCCTCTTACTCTTTATCATGTACCACGAGACTTACTGATATTATATCAGCACTTAAATATTGTTAACTTTACATCTTAGTATTTGCATTTAAGTTATGGGATATCAGCAGAAGGGTAAATATCATCTAAGGACTTTACCTCCTCTTCTGGGAAAGGGATTAAAGTGGTTTGGGCTGTATGAAGGATAGTTGCATCATGTGAAGCAAAACTGTTATGTTAGTGTCTCATCTGAAGATTAAGTATGATTTAAGGAGGTAGTATGGACACCACATTGAAAAGGGGTGAACTTGTGAAGGTTAATTCTTGGTGTCAACTTGATTAAATTAAGGAATACTGACAAACCTGGTAAAGCTATCTTCTGAGAAACCTGGTAAAGTTATCTTTTTAGGTGTGTCCATGAGGGTGTTTCCAGAAGAGATTAGCTGGGAATCTCCTATCTGCTGGGGGCCCCAAGAGAACTAAAAATAGAGAAAAAAGGTGAATCACTCTCTGTATATGCTGGAGCTGGGATACACTCTTCACCCATGTTCATGGACATCACAGCTCAAGAATCTTCAGCATTTGGGTTCCAGGACCTACACCAAGGACGCCATCAGCTTCCCTCTTTTTGAGGCCTTCAGACTTAAACTGAGCCATGCTACTAGCACCCAATTTGTGTCTAACCTGTCGTGGGACTTCTCTTCAAAATTGTGTGAGCTAATTTCCCTAATTAATCTCCTGTCATATATTTATAACATATCCTATTGATTCTGTCTCTCTGGAGAACCCTGACTGATACAGTCATCATCAAACTGCAGTAGGGACAAGCCCACGTTTTAGGATCATTTTTAAGACTTATTCTGTGTATTAGATGATATTTACACTCTATTCTTTTATGTATAATTCAGTATAAAGTTTCTAAGATTCCTGTAGGGCATTTCTTTCCATATGATCCTCTACCTCTGAATTCACAATAAAAGTAAGCAAACCATGTCAAAAATTTTTCTGTCCTAAATGGAGAACATTTTTTTTCTCTAGTCATTTTTCTTTTCTCAATCCAATTAAAGAAAGAGAGTAAAAGAGAGGGATCAATTTCCAAATATTGAAATCTCCCAAATGAGGGCATTTAAGTGAACACTAAGCTTTAGAAGTTATCATGATTCTTCCTGTGCATCTTTAGTGTATAGTGTTAACTTCAAGGTGTTTTTTTTTTCTTTATATGATTTTTTTCCTTTCCTACCTTAACCTTAGTTTCCTCAATATAAGTGGGAAATATCTAACTTAGACACCAAGATAAAAATTAAGAGCATAAAAAGTATCTGAACTTCAAAGAGTATTCATTCATAAGCTGTTTTTGCAATGAGAATTATTTACCAATTCTGTCATCTAATAAGCAACATAACCCTCATCTAGTGACTGGATCTGGGCCATTATTTCACACTTTTCTTTGGGAAATAACACTTTAAAACATATAAAACAAGACAAAACCATTGTGAGCAGTTAAACAGTGTACTTTTCTTCAGAGGATATTAACTTGAAAAAATTCCAACCCATTCTGAAATCATTTCTATGACAGAACAATATTGTCAATACCTAGTTTGGCTTTGAAAACTTGGATAGTCTGCCTCTTAAATCTTCTAGATAAACTCAGATTACTACAATAAACCTAGTCTTAGTACAGCACAGCATTTGCTCAGCCATCTGTTATATTTACATAACCAGAGTCCAGCTATTCCCTGGGGCTCTTCAACTTGATCAAGTACTCTATTTACACAGTCCTGTATTCCCTGAGAGCTGCCTCTACTGATAAACTTCACATTGCTAAATCTATCAATTAGTTCTAGCTACTAGACAATCAGCTAATAAAAGTGAAAAGGAAAGACAGAGAAGAAAATCTTAGTTAAAAAAATCTTTTACTGTCTTAAGAAATTCTTTTAAAATGCTGAAGTTGAAAAATTTCTTAATTCATTTTTACTATTATTTGGTCACTCTCAGAACAATTTGTGGAACAATTAAACTAAAACAGTGGTATACCAAAGGGAAGGGGTTGGTCTGTCTGAGAGAATTTATTTAAAAAGTTTTATTGTACATATTTATGGGGTACACAATTATATTTTGATACATGTATGTGTGATGTTCAAATCAGTGTAATTAGCATATCCATCATCACAAACATTTATCATTTCTTTGTGTTGAGAACATTTGAACTCCTCTCTTCTAGCCATTTGAAAATATACAATAAAATGTTTTTAACTATAGACAACCAGCACTACTATAGAGCACTAGAACTGATTCTTCATATCTAGGTATTATAAGTTCATAGCCGTTGACCAACCTCTCCTTATTCCTCCCCTCCCCCTACCCTTTTCAGCCTCTAGTAACCACCATTCCAGTAAAAACCCCACTAAAAGTTGGTCTGCTTTCTATTTATTAATTCATTTATTTATCTTTAATTTATTTAAAAACTGGAACATAATTGATTATACATATTTATGGGGTAAAGACTTGACTATCAGTATTTGTGTACAATATGTGATGATTGAATCAGTATTATTAGCATGTTCATCATTACAAATCATACTTATTCTTTGAGTTCGTTAAACAATTTTTCCCTAACCCTCCTTTCAACTTTTCAACCTCTAGTAACCATAGGTCTGATCACTCCTGAAAGTTCAATTATTACTGTGGTCTTTCTTTCTTTCTTTGCTCCCACTTATGAGTGAGAACATGTGGTATTTCTCTTTCTGTGTCTGGCTTATTTCACTTAACATAAGTTTCTCCAAGCTCATCTCATCCATATTGCTGAAAATGGCAGAATTTCATTGTTTTTCATGGCTTAGCAGTATTCTATTGTGTGTATGTGTGTGTGTGTGTGTGTGTGTATACATACACACACTATATATGTGTGTGTGTGTATACATATGTATATATAATATATCTGTATATATATCCAGTTGTCTGTCGATGGACATTTTGGTTGGTTCCATGTATTGGCTATTGTAAATAGAGCTCCGATAAACATGAAAGTTCTGGTATCCCTTCGATATGATGATTTCCATTACTTTGGGTACATACACAGAGGGGGAATTGCTTGATCATATGGTAATTCTATCTGTAGTTGTTTGAGATACTGCCATACTGTTTTCCACAATGGCTGTACTAATTACAGTAGCATCAACAGTGTAGGAGAGTTCCCTTCTCTCCATATCTTTACCAGAATTTGTTATTCTTCATCATTTTTATAATAGCCATTCTAGCTGGTGTGAGATGATATCTCAGTGTGGTTTTGAGTTGCATTTCCCTGATGATTAGTGATGTTGAACATTTTTTCATGCACCTGTTGGCCATTTGTATGTCTTCCTTTGAAAAATGTCTATTGAGCTCCTTTGCCCATTTGATTGTTTGTTTTTTTACTGTGAAGTTGTTTGAGCTCCTTGTATATTCTGGATATTAATCCCTTGTCGGTTGTAAAGTTCGCAAATATTTTCTCCCATTTTGTAGGTTGTCTTTTCACTCTGTACATTGTTTCCTTTGTTCTATAGAAACTTTTTCGTTTGATATAATAACATTTGTTTATTTTTTTCTTTTGTTGCCTATGTTTTTGGGGTCTTATTTATAAATTCTTTGCCCAGTCCTACATACTGAAGTGGTTCCTGTATGTTTTCTTCTAGGAGCTTTATAGTTTCAGTTCTTATATTTAAGTCTTTAATCCATTTTGAGTTGATTTTGGCATATGATGACAGTTAATGGTCTAGTTTCACTCTTCACATGGATATCCAGTTTTCGTAGCACCATTTATTGAAGATGCTGTCCTTTCTCCAGTGTACATTCTTGGTGATTTGTCAAAGATCAGTTAGCTGTAAGTACACAAATTGATTTCTGGGTTCTCTATTCTGTTCCCTTGGTTCATGTATATGTTTTTAAGCCAGTACCATGTTGTTTTAGTTACCATAGCTTTGCAGAGTATTTTGAAGTCAGTAGCGTAATGCCTCTGGTTTTATTTATTTATTTATTTATTTATTGCTCAGGATTGCTTCAGCTATTTGGGGTCTTTTGTTGGTATTTTGATGGAGATTTTATTGAATCTGTAGATGACTTTGGGCACTTTCACAATGTTAATTCTTTCAATTCATAAAAACGGAACATCTTTCCATCTTTTGGTGTCCTCTGGTTTTTTTGGGGGGGGCATTGTTTTATAGTTCTCATTAGAGAGATATTTCACCTCTTTTGTTAAATTTTTTCCTAGGTATTTTATTATTTTGGTAGTTTTGTGAATGGTTTCGTTTTCTTGATTTCTTTTTCTGCTTGTTCCTTGTCGGCTTATAAGAATGCTACTGATTTTTGTGTATTGATTCTGTATCCTGCAACTTTGCTGAATTTGTTTATGAGCTCTAGTAGGTTTTTGGTGGAAGTTATGGGTTTTTCTACATATACAGAATCATGTCTTCTGTGAACAGTGACCATTTGACTTCATCTCTTCCAATTTGGATGCCCTTTATTTCTTTCTCTTGACTGATTGCTTTGGCTAATCCAATACTATGTTGAATAGGAGTGGTGAGAGTGGGCAACCTTGTGTTGTTCCTGTTCTTAAAGGAAAAACTTTCAGATTTTCCATATATAGGAAGATGTAGGCAATAGGTTTGTCACATATGGCTTTTATTGTGTTGAGATACTTTCCTTCTGTACCTAATTTGTTGGAGGTCTTTATCATGAAGGGATGCTGAAGTTTGTCAAATGCCTTTTCTGCATCTATTGAGATATTCAAATGGTTTCTGTCCTTGCTTTTGTTGAAGTCATGTATCAGATTTATTGATTTGTATATGTTGAGCCATCCTTGCATACCTGGGATGAAATACATTGATTGTGGTATATAATTTTTATGATATGCTGTTGTATTCTGTTTGCTAATATCTTGTTGAGGATTTTTACATCCATGTTCATCAAAGATATTGACCTGTAGCTTTCTTTTTTTTTTTGTATCTTTGTCTGATATGGTATCAAGGTGATGCTGGCTTCATAGAATGAGTTTTCTGGCCTCACAGAATGGCCTCTGTTTAAGTTTTTGGGATAGTTTGAAAGGATTGGTGTTTGTGTTTATTTTTCTTTAAAGGTTTGGTAGAATTCATCAGTGAAGCCATCTGGTCCTGGGCTTTTCTTTGATGGGAGACTGCTGATTACAGCATCAATCTAATTACTTATTTAGTCTGTTCATGTTTTGTATTTCTTCTCAGTTCAGTCTAGGTAGTTTGTATGTGTCCGGAAATTTATCCATTTTCTCCAGATTTTTAAATCTGTTGGCACAGTCTCTAATTATTCTTTGTAATTCTGTGATATTGGTTGTAATGTCTCCCTTTTCATTCCTGATTTTTGTTATTTGGGTCTTCTCTCTTCTTTTTATAGTTTGTCTGCCCAATGGCTTGTCTATTTTGTTTAACCTCTCAATAAACCAACTTTTTTTTCCTTTGACTTTTTGTATAGTTCTTTTGGTGGTGCTTGTTATTACCAACAGTAATTCCAAATATTTTCAGTGATAAAATACTCATTACCAACATCAAAATCATTTTTGATTTACATTCTAATTTTACAATTGCTGCACTTATTGCTCATTTTATTTATTTATTTTTTTTTATTTTTATTTTTATTTTTATTTTTTTTATTTATTTATTTATTTTTAATATATATATATATATATTTTTTTGACTTTTACTCTTTTTTTTTAAAATTTTATTTTGTCGATATACATTGTAGCTGATTAATGCTCCCCATCACCAAAACCTCCCTCCCTTCTCCCTCCCCCCCTCCCCCCAACCATGTCCTTTCTGTTTGTTTGTTGTATCAACTTCAAATAATTGTGGTTGTTATATCTTCTTCCCCCCCCCCCCGGTTTGTGTGTGTATGTGTGTATGTGTGTGTGTGAATTTATATATTAATTTTTAGCTCCCACCAATAAGTGAGAACATGTGGTATTTCTCTTTCTGTGCCTGACTTGTTTCACTTAATATAATTCTCTCGAGGTCCATCCATGTTGTTGCAAATGGCAGTATTTCATTCGTTTTTATAGCTGAGTAGTATTCCGTTGTGTAGATGTACCACATTTTCCGTATCCACTCATCTGATGATGGGCATTTGGGCTGGTTCCAACTCTTGGCTATTGTAAAGAGTGCTGCGATAAACATTGGGGAACAAGTATACCTTCGACTTGATGATTTCCATTCCTCTGGGTATATTCCCAACAGTGGGATGGCTGGGTCGTATGGTAGATCTATCTGCAATTGTTTAAGGAACCTCCATACCATTTTCCATAGAGGCTGCACCATTTTGCAGTCCCACCAACAATGTATGAGAGTTCCTTTTTCTCCGCAGCCTCGCCAGCATTTATCGTTCATAGTCTTTTGGATTTTAGCCATCCTAACTGGGGTTAGATGGTATCTCAATGTGGTTTTGATTTGCATTTCCCGGATGCTGAGTGATGTTGAGCATTTTTTCATATGTCTGCTGGCCATTTGGATATCTTCCTTAGAGAAATGCCTACTTAGCTCTTTTGCCCATTTTTTAATTGGGTTGCTTGTTTTCTTCTTGTAAAGTTGTTTGAGTTCCTTATATATTCTGGATATTAATCCTTTGTCAGATGTATATTTTGCAAATATTTTCTCCCACTCTGTTGGTTGTCTTTTAACTCTTTTAATTGTTTCTTTTGCTGTGCAGAAGCTTTTTAGTTTGATATAATCCCATTTGTTTATTTTTCCTTTGGTTGCCCGTGCTTTTGGGGTCGTATTCATGAAGTCTGTGCCCAGTCCTATTTCCTGAAGTGTTTCCCCTATGTTTTCTTTAAGAAGTTTTATTGTCTCAGGGTGTATATTTAAATCCTTAATCCATTTTGAGTTGATTTTAGTATACGGTGAGAGGTATGGATCTAGTTTCATTCTCCTGCATATCGATATCCAGTTATCCCAGCACCACTTGCTGAAGAGGCAGTCCCTTCCCCAGTGAATAGGCTTGGTGCCTTTGTCAAAGATCAGATGGCAGTAAGTGTGTGGGTTGATTTCTGGATTCTCTATTCTATTCCATTGGTCAGTGTGTCTGTTTTTATGCCAGTACCATACTGTTTTGGTTATTATAGCTTTGTAGTATAGCTTAAAGTCAGGTAGTGTTATGCCTCCAGCTTTATTTTTTTTGCTGAGCATTGCTTTGGCTATTCGTGGTCTTTGTTTATTAATAAACTCAAACACAAGGACCATATGATCATCTCTATAGATGCTGAAAAAGCATTTGATAAAGTTCAGCACTCATTCATGACAAAGACCCTCTATAAGTTAGGTATAGAGGGAAAGTATCTCAACATAATTAAAGCCATATATGCCAAACCCACTGCCAATATCATCCTGAATGGGGAAAAGCTGAAAGCTTTTCCTTTAAGAACAGGAACTAGACAAGGATGCCCACTCTCACCACTCCTATTCAACATAGTGTTGGAAGTACTAGCCAGAGCAATCAGAGAAGAGAAGGAAATAAAGGGCATCCAGATTGGAAAAGATGAAGTCAAACTGTCCCTGTTTGCAGATGACATGATCCTATATATCGAACAGCCTAAAACCTCTACAAAAAAACTCTTGGAATTGATAAATGATTTCAGCACAGTAGCAGGATACAAAATCAACACACCAAAATCAGTAGCATTTCTTTTCTCCAATAGTGAACATGCAGAAGGAGAAATCAAGAAAGCCTGCCCATTTACAATAGCCACCAAAAAAATAAAATACTTAGGAATTGAGTTAACCAAGGAGGTGAAAAATCTCTATAATGAGAACTACAAACCACTGCTGAGAGAAATTAGAGAGGATACAAGAAGATGGAAAGATATTCCATGCTCTTGGATTGGAAGAATCAACATAGTGAAAATGTCCATACTACCCAAAGTGATATACAAATTCAATGCAATCCCCATCAAAATTCCAAAGACATTCTTATTGCTCATTTTAATTTATGTATATACGTATCTTTTTTACATTTGTAGATATGCATATTGCATGTTTAAGATTGTATTTTATTTCTATATAATAATATAATATTGATGTTGGAGATATTAATATTAAATATAATGTTTTGTGCATGCATATATATTTTAAAATAGCACAGCATTATTACTTATTTTTTAATTAACACTGTATTCTACATGAAAGATAAATCAGAGGACTGAGTTAAATTATCCTCCTCCACCCCTCTATCTAGACCTAGATTTGTATGTGTTTTCATTCAAGTAAGACAGTCAATATAAACATTATAAAGACAAAGAACAGAATGAAGGCGTTTAAGTGGGCACTAAGAATTGAGTTATTTCATTACTTCAGTTCTGTCCTTCTACAAGACCACTTTGAGATTATTTAATCAATTTTGTTTTCTAGAATAATTTTATATTTACAGAAAAAGTGAGCAGCTAGTGCAGATAGTTCCCATTTGACCCACTCTCCTTCCCAGGTTCCTCTATTATTAATATCTTGTACTCATGTGGTACACTTGTTATGATTAATAAATCAATATTGATTCATTATTGTTAACTAGTTCATAGTTTTCAGTAAGTTTCACTGTTTGTGTTGTAAAGTTCTATGGGTTTTGACAAATGCATAATGCCATGTATCCACTGTTACAGTGTCAGACAATAGTTTTACAACTCCGCAAATCCCTGTGCTCCACCTAATCATCTCATCCTCTGCCACATAAAATCCCTGGCAAACTCTGATCTTTTTACTCTCTCTACAGTTTTGTCATTTCCAGAATTTCATGGAATTGTAATCATACAATATGCAGCCTTCTCAGACTGCCTTCTTTCACTTAGCAATTTGCATTTAAGGTTCTTCCATGACTTTTTGTGGCTTGAGGCTTATTTATTTATTTGTTTGTTTATTTATTATTGCTGAGTAATATTCCAGTGTATAGATGTACCACAGTTTGTTTCTCCACTAACCAATTGAAGGGAAACATTGTTGATTCCAGTTTGGGGCAATTATAAATAAATCTGCCTTAAACATTCATGTGCAATTTTTTTTTCATGTGGACATAAGTTTTCAACTAATTTGGGTTAATACCTAGGAGCAAAATATCTGGATTGTAAGACTGCTTACCCTTGTAAGAAACTGCTAATCTTTCTTTCATCATGGCTTAACCATTTGGTATTATCACCAGCAATGAATGAGAGTTCTCTGTGGCTTCACTTACTTACCAACAATTGGTATTGACAGTTTTTAAATTTTTAATCTGTTTAATTTGCAGTTGTTCAATAATGTATGATCTTGAGCATCTATTATATGCATGATTGCCACTTTAAGTAGTAGTACTTATAGAGTTTTAGGAATTGGGCTAGGTGATTTGAAAGTGGGTCTAACATGTCAGGGAACTGGCTGAAATCGGACAGTTTCTGACACTACAGATTTTGATTGATTTTTACCATGTATGGGAGCCTAGAAATGAAACTTGATTGATGAGCCTGTGGGTTTAGGTGGTTCAAAGTCTAACCTTCCAGGGACAAGTATTTTACACCAGGAAATATACTTATGTTGCTTTTAGTGCCCACAACATATTCTCAATTTTCTTAAGCTTTCATATTTGGAAACTCCTTAAAAGTGTTTGGTGTCAACTGAAGCTTTTGAGAGAATCACAGAACTTCCCAAGCTAAATATTTTCCAGGGGTCATTTGTTTCAAATAGTATAACCTCTGAAATTCACTAATATCCATAAACCACAAGAATAATAACAAAAAATCCAAAAACAATACTTTGAAAAATAGATAATAGGGACAAGAAAAAAATGATCATAAAATGATAATATTTTGATAATTTACAATAAATTCTTTCATCTATTCCTTACCCTCTTTTTCTTGTTTTATTTTCATCATTTAAAGAGAAGCAGCAATACATGGACACAGTTCAAAGGGGAAAATACATTAAACAAGAGTCAAGATCATAAATTAAAACACTATCTGTTTGGTAAATGAACAATATATATAATATATATATAATAGCATCAGGGAGATATGCACATAAAAATTTAATGACCATGCCTTATGTCAGCAAGCCAGGGAATTTTTCTTTTGCCACTGCTCTCTCTGCATGTCCTAAAATTCTGCTATCTCTAGAATATAGTTGTTTCAGTTTTCACAAACTGTCAGGCAATGAGATATGCCTTTTCCTTTTTATATTTATGGGTAGCTAAAACTCCTGAGGGGATGAATTACTCAAGATAGTTAAAGATGGTAAGACAAGAAGTAATGGCCCAGAACATGAAGAAAGAATGCTTAAGCTAGATAAGATGAAGAAATTCTTAGTCATGAGGTCAATGAGGCAATCAAATAGGGTACCCCAGGAGGTAGTTAAGATGTCATCACTAAACACTCTTTGGACTCAAGGGAAATATAATGAGACAAGCTCTAGATGGGAGAAGGACAAATCAAATATTTTGAGGCAAGAAATAAATAATCCATTATAGGTAACCCAAGATGCAGCTTTTGAATAGTTAGCCTATGCAAAAAATGTTAATTGTAATTGGGATTAAAGTATTATATTTTAAGAACTAATACATTTGAAAGTGATTTTTTAAAGTTTCAATCCAAATTTATTCAACAAATATTTATTCAACCACATGCCAGGCACTTTTCTAGGCTTATTTAATATATACTCAGAAAATCATATCAACGTGTGGAATATTAGTTTCTAATAAAATATATTGATGAGCTTGTTTGGTGACTCAACAACATACGTACTTAAAATATGCTAAATGCTTCATTCAGATAGCAGCATAAAGTAATATATATTAGTACTTGATACACATGTTTCTCTGAAAATGGCATGTTATTTCTTGATTGCTTTAAACCCTGCCAATCAAAACTGCCTAATTTTTTCCTCCATTTTCTTTATTCTGTTCACAAGAGATAATTAATAGCTCTTTGTTTGTACAGATTAATTTCTTTTTTCCTATAATAGTTAAATATAAAACTTCTATTTTAAAAGAAAACAACTATGCTATACAAGTAATGTAAGCATAGATTATATAAAGTAAAATTTGAGGTATAATAGATGTATAAATCACTGTTTTTATTTAAACTGCACAACTTGCTAAGTTTTGATGTGTGTGCCTTGAAACTATCATCACAGCAAGATAATGAACATATTTATCACACCCCAGAGTGCACTTTTGTAATCCATTCCTGCCACCCTTTCCCAACCCATATCCATTGCCAGACTACCCCTGACCTGCTTTCTCTCATGATGGATTACTTTGAATATTCTAAATTTTTAAATAAACGGAATCATAAAATACATGCTCATTCCTGTCTGGCTACTGTCACTTAGTGTAACCATTATGAGTTTCATCCATGCTGTTGAGAATATCAATAATAGTTCATTCCTTTATATTGCTGAATAGTATTCCTTTGTATATATGTACCATCATTTGCATGTCCAGGATAGGGGGTCTGTTGAATCACATGAGCAATATTTATAGGACTTTGAGAGAGTTAATGACTTGAACCTAAGCGTTAACATTCATTCCGTTATTTGGTGCAGACATGACCACAGTTTCATAGAAGGAAAAATGGCAATAAAAAACAAAAACAAAAACAAAACTTTGAAAGTAAGATGTGGTCCTTTGTGTGTACACCTATCAAAACATATTATATAGATAACAAATATTATTTGCTTATCAAGTTTGTAAATGTTTATACTTGTAAAGCACAGTGTTGATGATGTTAATAAAGTATTTTCAGAAACAGCTGAAAATATTTGTAATACACAGTGTTGATAATGCTAATAAAGTATTTTCAGAAACAGCTGGCTAGAGTGAAAATTAGTTGAAGTTTGGGAGACAATCACAATATACTATTAAGTAAAAATCCTGGTTACTGAACAAAATATACAATATGATCATATTTTTATAATATAGGCAGCTATAAAAATATCTTAGAAAAATTATTAAAGATATGTATAATGCATACATATTGATTTTCTGTATGATGAATTATATTGATTATTTTTTACTTTCTTCTCTGTAACTTTATGTTTTCAAAATTTTATACAACAGCCATATTGTTGGATGGGTATCTCAGGAAGCAGACTTTGAGCAGATTAGTGTGCAGGAGATTTGCTAGGAAGTGCTTTGTGGATTAATGCTTTTAACAGAAGGGAAGGATGCAGAATTGAGCAGAGGAAGAAATCAACCTGTGATTCAGTCTCAAAAGAAGCTTGAACTACCATTCAGGTTTTCTAAAGGGGATATCTTATTTGTGAAAGAAAATTGCTGTAAGGTATTTTTTGCAAGTAACAACATGATTTTTTAATGCCACAAATCATACTTTAACTCAAAGCAGGCAAGGACACTTTTGAATCACATGGGCAATATTTATAGAAGCACTATATCAGGTTTAAAGAAAAATTACTTCAAAACAGCTATTATAAATGTAGTTTAAAAACCAAAGAAAATTATGCTTAAATAATTGAAGAAAACTTTTATGACAATCATATGCAGAATATGAGTAAAGATATGGGAGCTATAAAATAAGGACTAAATGGAAATTGTGTAATTGAATATAAAATAACTGAAATAAAAAATTCACTACAGGCTCAAGGGTTCAGATCCCCATATCATCCAGCCACCAAAAAAATAAATAAGTAAATAAAAAAATTCACTAGAGGGGCTCAACAGTAGATTTCAATTGGCAGAAGAAAGAATAAGTAAAGTAGAAGACAGAGTAATAGAAATAATACAATCAGAAGAGCATAGAGAAAAAAACAATGAAAAAAATAAATAAAAAACAGAGCCTGAAAGAAATATGGGGTGCCATTAAGCATACCATCTTATGTTTACTCACATGAGAGTACACATGTGAGAGGAGAGGTAAAAGAGGAAAGAAAAGTATTTGAAGTATTAATAGGGAAATCTTCCCAAATTTGGTGAAATATATAAATCCACATAACCAAGAAGCTTAATGAACTCCAATTATGATAAACATAAAGAGAATGACACCTACACACATCATAGTGAAAATGCTGAAAAGCAAAGATAGAGAGAACATCCTGAAAGTAGAAAGAGAATAATAACTTTATAAGAGCTATTAAAGGAGTTCCAGCAATATTAAAGGATACTGGATCAACATACAAAATAATGTATATTTCTCTATAGAAGTAATAAACAATCTGAAAAAAATTAAGAAATCGACTGCATTTACAATAACACTTAAGAGAAAATATTTTTAAAAGAAGTGTAAGGTGTACATTGAAAACTACAAAGCATTGTCATAAGAAATTTTAAAAAGACATAAGTAAGTAGAAGAGCCACATTTCTCAATGTCAAAGCTAACTACAAAGCTACACTAATAAAAACAGTGTGGTATTGGATATGAATGCACATATATGAAAATGGAATTGAATTGAGAGTCCAAAAATAGACCCTTTCATTTAATGGCAAGACCATCAGGTTATTTATTTGAATTCTTCCGATTTTTTGATGTAATCATTTACTGAAGTAAACTTTCTTTTTAGTACTGCTTTTGCTGATTTGCATAGATTTTGATATGATGTGTCTTTATCATATTAGTTCCAAAAAATTTTTCGATATCCTGTTTAATTTCTTCTTTGACACATAGATTGTTCAGTAACATGTTGTTTAATTTCCATGTATTTTTATGGTTTCCAAAGTTTTGCATGTTATTGATTTCTATTTTTAATCAACGGTGGTCTGACAAGATAATGGAAATTATTTCAATTGTTTCAAATTTGTTGAGGCTTGATTTCTGACCTAACATGTGGTCTATCTTAGAAAATATGCTATGTGCTGAGAAGAAGAATGCATATTCTTTAATTAGGTGAAACATTCTGTAGATGTCTGCCAAGTTCAATTTGTCTAAAGTATAGATTAAATCCTGTGTTTCCATGTCAATTTGTTGCTTAGATGATCTGTTGAGGTCCACAACTATTATTGTATTGGCATCTATATCTCTCTTTAGGCATAACAGTGTTTCCTTTATATATCTGGGTGCTCCAGTGTTGTGTGCATATATATTTTGGATTATTATATCTTCCTAGTGTCTCCCTTTATCATTATATAATGCCTTTACTTGTCTTTTACAATAGTTTGGTTTAATGTCTATTTTATCCAATATAAGAATAGCTACTCCTGCTAATTTTTAGTGTCCTTTTGTGTAATATATCTTTTTTTATCTTTTCACTATTAGTCTGCGTGAGTCTTTATGGTGAGGTGGGTTTCTTGTAGGCAGAATATAGTGTGTCTCATTTTTTAATACAACTGGGCAGTCTTTTGAGTGGTGAGTATGATATGCTTATATTTAGGGTTTTTGTTGAAAAGTATTGTCTAACTCTTGGCATTTAATTGCTTTCATATAGTTGTTTAAAATAGCTTTTATTCCTTTCTTTCCCTTTTATAGTTTGTCTTCAGTGTTCATTGTTCTTTTGGTTTTTGGGGGCTTTTTTGAGATGGTATGATATAGTTTCTTTCTCTTTCTCAATTGTGTATCTGCACTGCCAGTGGAATTTGCTATTTCTCACATATTCAAGAGGTGATTATCATTTTTTGGATTCCAGATGCAGGACTTCCTTGAGGATTTCTTGTGGGGCTGGATGTGTGGTGGGTGAACACCTTCAGCTTCTGATTGTCTGAGAAATATGCTATTTATTCTTGGCCATGAGTTTTTTTTTCCTTTTAGTACTTTAAATATATCATACCATTCTCTTCTGGTCTGTAGGGTTTCTGCTGAGAAGCCTGCTGTTAATCTGATTGGGACTCCCTTGTAGGTCACTTAACACTCTTCTCTTGCTATTTTTAGGATTCTCTCTTTGTCTTTGACCATTGACAGTCTGGCTATAATATGTCTCAGAGAAGACATTTTTGGATTGAATCTGTCTGGGAATTTTGGGCCCCTTGGATCTGGAAGTTCATATCTCTACCAATGCCTGAGAGTTTTTCCTCTATTATTCCATTGAAGAGGTTTACAATACCTTTTCTTTTTTCTTTTCATTCTGGAACACACATGATTCAGATGATTGGGTGCTTAAGGTTGTGTGATACTTTTGAATATTTTCTTCAGTTTTGATCCTTTTTTTCTTTTTTGTCTGCTTGGGTTATTTCAATAAGACTGTCCTTAAGATCAAAATTCTTTCTTCCACTTGCTCTAGCCTACTGCTTAATCTGTCAATTGTAGTTTTTATTTTGTTGAATAACTCCATCAGTTCCAGGAGTTCTGCTACATTCTTTTTTGCAGCATTTATCTCTTTGTAAATTTCCTTCTTCATGTTCTATACTGTTTTTCCCCTTTCATTATGTCATCTATCTGAGTCATCAAAGAAATAGAAAAACAAGAATAATCCAATCCCAAAGTTAGGAAAAGGAAATAAATATTTAAAATCAGAGCAAAGCTAAATGAAATAGAGACCAAAATAATGAAACAAAAAATCAATGAGATAAAAAGTTGATTTACTGAGAAGACAAAATATAGACAAAACATTAGTCGGAGTAACTGAAAATAGAAATCATAACAAAAATAAGATTGAAATGTGGGACATCATAATTGATACCACAGAAGTAAAAAGAATAACAAGAGACTATTATGAAAAAATTTATACAACACATTTGAAAACCTAGAGGAAACAGATCAATTAATGGACACATGCAAACTACCAAGACTGAACCAAGAAGACACAGAAAACCTGAACAGACCAATAACAAGCAACAAATATGGAGCAGTAATCAACAGTCTCCCAACAAAGAGAAGCCCAGGAACAGATGACTTCATGGCTGAATTCTGCCAAACCTTTAAAGAGAAATTAATACCAATTTTTTTCAAACTATTCCTGAAAAATGAAAGGGAGGCCAATCTCCAAGACAAATACATCACCCTGATATCAAATCAGACAAAGACACAACAAAAAAAGAAAACTGAAGGCCAATACCTTTGATGAACATGGACACAAAAATTCTCAGCAAACAGAATACAGCAGTACATCAAAAAGAGTATACATCATGATGAAGTGGGATTAATCCCAGCAATGCAAGGATGGTTCAATATATCCAAATCAATAAATGCAATCAATATATCCAAATCAATATTTCCCAATCAATATATCCAATCAATATATACAAATCAATATATCTGAATCAACCACTTCTATTTAACATAGTATTGGAAGTACTTGCCAGAGCAATCAGACAAGAGAAAGAATTAAAGGGCATCCAAATAGGAAAAGACAAAGATAAATTGACCCTGTTTGAAGAAGACATGATCCTATAGACAAAAAATCCTAAAGACTTCACCAAAAAATACTTACAGCTGATAAATGAATTCAGTATTATTGCAGAATACAAAATCAATATACAAAAATCAGTAGTGTATTTAAACTGCAATAATGCTCTAGGAGGAAAACAAAATCAAGAGAGGAAGCCCACTTACAATAGTCACCAAAAAAAAAATATTCCTAGGATTCAATTTAACCAAGGATGTGAAAGATCTCTACAATGAGAAGTACAAATCACTGCTGAAAGAAAATAAAGATGACATAAAAAGATGGACAGACATTCATATCATGGCATGGAAGAAGTAACACAGTGAAAATGTCCATTCTACCCACAGCCATTTACAAATTCAATGTGATGCCCATCACTTTCTTCACAGAAATAGAAAAGACTATTCTAATATTTGTAAGGAACAACAAAAGACCCCAAAGAGCAAAAGTAATCTTGAGCATATAAATAAATAAATAAATAAATAAATAAATAAATAAAGCCAGAGTCATTGCATTTTTCTGCCCTCAAATTATACTACAAAGCTGTAGTAATTAAAACAGCATGGTAATGGCATATAAACAGATACATGGACAATTGTAACAGAATAGGGAACCCAGAAATCAACCCATTTTCTTACAGCCAACTTATCTTTGACAAAGGAACCAATGACAAACACTGGGGAAAAGACATTCTCTTCAATAAATGGTGCTGGGAAAACTGGATGTCCATGTGTAGAAGAATGAAACTATAACTTTACCGATTGCCATATACCACAATCAACTTAAAATGGATTAAAGACTTAAATATAAGACCCGTAACTAAAAAAACTCCTAAAAAAAACATAGGGGAGACACTCCAGGATTAGGGATTGGGTAAATTTATGAATAAGACCCCCAAAGCATAGGCAACAAAAGGAAAAATAAACGTGTGATTGTATCAAACTAAAAATCTTTTGTACAGCAAAGGAAACAGAATAAAAAGACAACATACAGTAGGGAGAAAATATTTACAAACTGTGCATCAGACAGGGGATTGATATCCAGAATATGAAAGGAATTCAAATAGCATAACAGCAAAAAATAAGTAACCCAATTAAAAAAGAGCAAAGGTCCTGAATATGCATTGCTCAAAGGCAGACATATGAATGTCCAACAGGTGTATGAAAAAATGGTCAACACCACTAATTTAATCAGGGTAATGTGAATCAAGACCACATTGAGATATCATCTCACCCCAGCTAGACTGGCTAGTATCAAAATGACAGAGAATAACAAATGCTTATGTAGATGTGGAGAATAGGGAACCCCCCCATGTTATTGATGAAACTGTAAATTAATACAGCCATTATGGAAAACAGAATGGAGGCTATTGAAACAACTTCAGATAGAACAACCATATGATCCGGCAATCTCACTCATGGGTATGTACCCAAAGAAATGGAAATCACCAAATTGAAGGGATACCTGCACTTCCATGTTCATTACAGGTCTGTTTACAATAGCCAAGTTATGGAACCAACCCAAATTCCCATTGATGGATGACTGCCTAAAGAGAATGTGATTTATAAACACAATGGAATACTACACATCTGTAAAAAAAATGAAATTCTGCCATTCACAGCAACATGGTTGAGCTTGGAAAAAATGATGTTAAATGAAATAAAATGGGCACAGAAAGATAAATACTGTATGTCCTCACTCATATATGGTTGTGAATTAAGAAAGAATGAATGAAAGAATAAAAGAAAGAAAGATCCCAATAATATGTTGAACTTTCAGAAAGAGAGAATAGATCTGTGGTTATTAGAAGTTGAAAGGGGGAGGGAGAGATGGAGCAGGGTTAATGTGAAATTGGTTAATGGACACAAAGAAGGAACACATATTGTAATTATGAATAAGCTAACTATCTCGATTTGATCATCACATATTGAACACAAGGACGGATAGTCAACTTTTTACCCAAGAAGTATGTATAATCAATTATATTTCAACAACAATAAATAGATAGATAGATAGATAGATAGATAGATAGATAGATAGATAGATAGATAGATAGATAGATAGATAGATAGATAATACTGTTAAAAAAAACAAGGTTGGCAAGACCAATCACTGGAGGAAATATTGTTTAGACAACTGGTTATACACATGCATAAGAATGAACTTAAATACATACCCCTTACCATGTAGAAGAATTGCCTCAATATGGATAAAAGTTCTAAATTTAAGTACTAAATGTATAAGGTTCTTGGATGAAAACATAATGTGAATCTTCATGACCATGGATTAATCAACAGTTTATTAGATGACATGCAAAACACAAGAAACCAAAAAAAAAAAAAAATGGAGAAATTAGACTTCATCAAAATAAAAACTTGTCTGTCAAAGGACACTATCAAAACAGTGAAAAGACCACCCCAGGAACTGGGAGAAAACATTTGCATATAATATATCTGATAATGGTTTAGTATCCAGAATATATAAAGAGCACTTAAAAGTAAACACATAAGATATACAACCTAAATAAAACCTGGGCAAAGGTTTATTTATCTTCAAAGAAGATAAGCAAATGGTCAAGAAGCAAATGCCAAACAGCATTAGTCACTAGAGAAATGCAAATCAAAGCCATAATGAAATACTACATTACACTTACTAAGATGACTTGAATTAAAAGAAAGAAAAAGTGAAAGAATGAAAGAAAAATAAGTGTTGGCAAGGATGTGAAGAAATTGGAACCCTCATACACTGTTGTTGGGAATGTACAATAGTTTAGCTCCTGTGTGAAAGAGGTTGACACTTCCTCAAAAAGTTAAATTTAGAGTTACAATATGACCCAGCAATTCCACTCCTAGGTTGACATGTTTAACAGATTTGACAATATATGTTCACACAACAATTTTATATTAGTGTTCTTAGCAAAATTATTCATAATAGCCAAAAAGTAGAAATAATTCAAATGTTCATCTACTGATGAATGGATAAGAAATATGTGGTTTGTACATACAATGGAATATTATTCAGTTATAAAAAAATGAAGTGCTTATGACACAACATAGATGAACTTTGAAAACATTAGGCTGAGTGAAGGAAGCCAGTAACAATAGGCAATATATGGCATGATTTTATTAATATGAACTACCCAGAATAGACAAATCCATAGAGGCATAAAATATATTAGTTATTGATAGTGATTGTCAGGTAGGCATGACAGGGTTTGATTGCTAATGGATTTGGGTTTCTCCTAATGAGATAAAAAATTTCTGGAATTAGATGATGGCGATATTGCATAACCTTTTGAATATACTAAAAAAGTCACTGAATCATACACTTTAAAATAGTGGTTTTATAGCATGTGAATTTTACCTCAACAAAGACAGAAAAAAGTAAATATTATAAATTATGCAAAACTTATAACAATCTATTTTAGGATTTACAACATATTAGATGTGAAATATATAACAAACAATAGCATAAAGGTCAAAGGAAGAAAAATTTAAGTATATTTTTGTAAGGTTTCTTCAGTATACCTGAAGTGATATGTCAAGTAGATTGTGATTAATATGTTTTGCAAATCATAAACCACTAAAAATATTAAAAAGAAAAGTAAAACTAGTTATTGAGGCAAAAACAGATGTATGAGAGATAAAATAAGTAAAAAAAATATGGCAGAAAAAGAAAAATTAGAAGAAAAAACAGATAGGACCAATTTTAAAAAATTAAGCAAGTTGGTAGGTTTTAACCCAGTTATAACAATAACATCTTAAATGTAAAATATCTGAGAATACCTTTTAAAAGACAGAGATTGTTAGATTAGCTATAAAAGCAAGACATTAGCAACATTCTGTATACACAGATACAAAGAATAAACAGGTTACAAAGGAGGAAGGGGAAGAAAAAGACTTTTAGTAATATGCCATAGTAACACTGATAAAAGGAAAGCTAAAGTAGCTATATTAATACCAAACAAACAAACAAACAAACAACAACAACAACAAAAAAAGCAAAGAATCTTACAGAGAATACAGAGGGTTATTTGATAATGATAGAAGGGTAAATGAAAAAAAAAAATCTTAAACATTTATGCATTTAATGAAAGTCCAAAATGAAGGAAAACTGGGAGAAAAAATTTCAGAAAGGATAGACAACAAATCAAGTAATATTTAGATATTGCAACACTCAATAATTTATAGAACAAAAATGCAGAAAATCAGGGTATAAATAACTTGAATAACCAACTTTAATTAATTGGCATTTATCAAACATTCCACTCAACAGAACCTAAACGAACATTTATATCAGAAGCGCACAAAACATAGAGCAAAATAGCTTATATTAAAACCTAAAGCATATCTTAACAAATTTAAAAGAATTCATATTATATGAGATATATTCTTTGATGACACAAAATTTAGAATTAAGTAGTAGATAAATATCTAGAAAACATAAAAATATTTGTAGACTAAATAACACACATTTAAAAAGACTCATCATGGGTCAAAGAAGAAATTACAAGGGAAATTAGAAAGAATTTCATTCAGAATATGAAAACACGTCCAAAAAATTTGTGGGATGCAATACAAGCAGTATTTAGAGAGGGAGAACCATCTCAAAATCAAAGAAATCAGTTACCACCTTAAACAATTGCATATAGGAAAGCCTGTTAAAGAAATGATTAAGTTTTGCAATGATGAATATGCTAATTATCCTGATTATATCATCACAAATTGTATACATGTATTAAAATATAACCCATAAATACGTATGATCACTATGTTTCCCCATAATGTACCCCATAAATATGTGCAATCGATATGCTTCAATAAAAAATTAATTAAAAAACAAAGTTAGCAGCAGAACTAAGTTTGAAGTAGAAAAATAAAAACAAAAGAGAAAAACAGTGAAAATAAAAGTTGATACTTTGAGATTAATAAAATTGATAAACCAATAGCCAAGCTTTAAAAAAAGACACGAATTACAAATAACACAAATGAGAGAGGTGACATCACTACAGGTTTTACAGATACCGAAAATATAACGAAGAAATGCTATGAACCACTTTATTACAATTAATCCAAAAACAGATCCAATAAACAAATCCCCATAAAAATAAAAAGTACTAAACTCTCTTAAGAAATAGATAACCTGAATAGTTCTATATTTATTAAGAAAATTGAATATGAAGTTTAAAGCTTTCCCACAAAATACTCCCAAACCCAGATGTCTTTACTGTTGAATTGTACAAAACATTTCAGGAAAAGATGAAACTAATTTTATACAAAAATTTCCTGAAAATTAAAGAGGAGAGAACATTTCCCAATTTATTCCAAGAGGTTAGCATTACGCTGGTACAAAAAAAGAGAAAGAGTAACAACATGAGGGTACTTCAAAAAAATTCATAGAAAGATTTCTATTATGTTATTTATTTATTCATTTTTATTTTTTATTTTCATTAATTTATTTTTTGAATTGAAAGATAATTTATTATACATATTTATGGGGTATAGAGTTGACAATCAGTATTTGTGTATAATATATGGTAATCAAATCAACATTACTAGCATGTTCATCATCACCAATCATAATTATTCTTTGTGTCCCTAACCCAATTAGTCCCTTACATCCCCCCTATTTCTCCCCCTTCCCCACCTCTAGTAACCATAGGTCTGATCTTTCCTTCTGAAAGTTCAATGTATTATTGTGGTTTCTTTCTCTTTTTCTTTCTTTCATTCTCTTTCTTTCCTTCCTTCCTTCTTTCTTTCTTTCTTTCTTTTTCTTTCTTTCTTTCTTTCTTTCTTTCTTTCTTTCTTTCTTTCTTTCTTTCTTTTTCTTTCTTTCTTTCTTTTTCTCTTTCTTCCTCTCTCTCTCTCTCTCTCTCCTCCCTCCCTCCCTTCCTTCCTTCCATCCTTCCCACTTACAAGTGAAGATGTGGTATTTCTTTTTTCTGTGCCTGGCTTATTTCACATAACATATTTTTCTCCAAGCTCATGCATGTTGCTGCGAATGGCAGAATTTCATTCTTTTATATGGCTGAGTAGTATTCCATTGTGTATATGTACTACATTTTTCTTATCCAGTCATCTGTCAATGGACATTTGGATTGGTTCCATATCTTGGCTATTGTAAATAGAGCTGCAGTGAACATGAGAGTACAGGTATCCCTTCAAAAAGATGATTTCCATTCCTTTGGGTATATACCCAGAAGTGAGGTCACTGGATCATATGGTAGTTTTATCTGTAGTTGTTTGAGAAACCTCCATACCATTTTCCATAATGGCTGTACTAGTTTATAGTCCCACCAACAGAGTAGAAGAGTTCCATTTTTCTCCACATCCTCACCAACATGTGTTATTCTCAGTCTTTTTGATAATAGCCAGCATAGCTGGGTGAGATGATATCTCAATGTGGTTTAGATTTGCATTTCCCTGATGATTAATGGTGTTGAACATTTTTTCATGTACCTGTTGGCCATTTGTGTATCTTCCTTTGAAAAATGTCTTTTGAGCTCCTTGCCCATTTTAAGAATAGGATTATTTGTTTTTTTTACTGTGAAGTTGTTTGAGTTCCTTGTATATTCTGGATATTAATCCCTTGTCAGATGAATCATTTACAAATATTTTCTCTGTTCTATAGATTGTCTTTTCACTCTGTTGATTGTTTCCTTTGCTGTGCAGAAACTTTTTATTTTTGTATAATCCCATGTGTTTCTTTCTTTTGTTGCTTGTACTTTTTGGGGTCTTATTCATAAAGTCTTTGCCCAGTCCTATGTTTCCCCTAGGTTTCCCTTACGTTTTCTTTTAGGAGTTTCATAGCTTCATTTCTTGTACTTAAGTCTTTAATCCATTTTGAGTTGATTTTGGTATCTGGCTAGAGTTTCATTTTTATACACATGGAAATCCAGGTTTCACATTTCACCATTTACTGAAGAGGCTTTCCTTTCCCCAAAGTATGTTCTTGGAGCCTTTGTCAAAGATCAGTTGGCTTAAGTACTCGAGTTAATTTCTGGGTTCTCTATTGTGTTCCATTGGTCCATGTGTCTGTTTTTATGACAGTATCATGCTACTTTGGTTAATATAGCTTTGAAATATTGTTTGATGTCAAGAATTGTAATGCCTCTGGTTTTATTTATTTAATTTTTGTTCAGGATTGCTTTGGCTATTAAGGGTCTTTTGTTGTTCCTTATGAATTTTAGGATTGTTTTTTTATTTCTGTGAGGAATTTCATTTGTATTTTTGGTGGGTATTGCATTGAATCTGCTGATTGCTTTGGGTAGTATGGACATTTTCACGAAGTTAATTCCTCCAATCTGTGAACATGGAATGTCTTTCCATCTTTTTGTGTCTTCTTTTATTTCTTCCAGCAGAGTTTGTAGTTCTCACTGTAGAGATCTTCCACCTCTTTGGTTAAATTTATTCCTAGGCATTTTATTCTTTTGGTAGATATTATAAATGGGCTTGCTTTCTTGATTTGTTTTTCTTCTTGTTCATTGTTGGTGTATAAGAAGACCATGTGTTAGGTCACAAATTAAGTCTCAACAAATTTAAAAACATTGAAATCATATCAAGTATATTTTCAGACTACAATGGAAAAAAGTTAGAAATTAACAGCAGAACTATGGAAACTGTACAAATTCATGGAAATTAAACAACAAGCTCCTGAACAACCAGGGGTCAAAGAAATAAAGCAGAAAATTAAAAAATTCCTTGAAACAAATGAAAATATAAGGACAACTTACAAAAACCCATGGGATACTGGAAAAGCAGTATAAAGAAGGAAGTTTATTGCAACAAGTGCTTACGTCAAAAGAATAGAAAGACTTCAAATAAACAACCTAATGATAAATCTCAAAGTATTAGATAAACAAGAACAATCTAATCCCCAAACTAGTAAATGGAGAGAAACAATTAAGATCAGATCAGAACTAAATGAAACAGAAACCAAAGGAATGATACAAAAAAATCAATAAAACAAAAAGTTGTTTTTTTGAGAGGATAAACAAGATAGACAAACCATTGGCCAGACTAATAAAAGAACTGAGAAAATCCAAATGACAAAAATCAGAAATGGAAAAGGAGACATTACAAGCTATACAATAGAAATATAAAGAATTGTTAGATACTATTATGAACAGCTATATGCCAACAAATTTGAAAATATGGAGAAAATGGATAAATTTCTCAATGCATACATACTAACAAGACTTAACCAAGGAGAAACACAAAATCTGAAGAGACCAGTAACAAGCAACAAGATTTATGCTGTCTCCCAACAAAGAAAAGCCCAGGACCAGATGGCTTTATGTTGAATTCTACCAAACCTTTAAAGAAGAATCAATACCAATCCTTTCAAACTGTTCCAAAAATTGAAACAGAGGCCATTCTCCCAAATTCATTCTATGAAGCCAGCATCACCTTGATACCAAAACTCAGACAAAGACACACAAAAATGAAAGCTACAGGCAATATCCTTGATGAACATGGATGTAAAAATCATCAACAAGAGCTTAGCAAACAGAATACAACAGCACATCAAAAAGATTATACACCATGATCAAGTGGAATTCATTTCAAGGATGCAAGGATGGTTCAATATATGAAAATAAATAAATGTGTTACATGACATCAACAAAATCAAGGACAAAAAGCATATGATTATCTCAATAGATGCAGAAAATGCATTTGACAAAATTCAGCGTCCCTTCATTATAAAGACTTTCAACACATTAGGTATAGAAGGAAATTATTTCAACACAATATAAGCCATATATGATAAATCTACTTCTGGCATCATACTGAATGGGGAAAAGCTCAAAGCTTTTCCTCTAAGAACAGGAACAAGACAAGGATGCCCACTCTCACTCTTCCTAGTCAACACAGTGTTGGAAGTATTAGCCAGAGCAATTAGGCGAGAGAAGGAAATAAAGGGCTTACAAATTAGAAAAGACAAAGTCAAATTTTCACTGTTCACAGATGACATGATCTTATATATGTAGAAAAACTGATAACCTCTACCAAAAAACTACTAGAGCTCATAAACAAATTCAGTAAAGTTGCAGGATACAAAATCAAAACACAAAAATAAGTAGCGTTCTTATGCACCTACAAGGTATTATCTTTTAATTATATTTTTCCACAAACATTTAAAAGTACCCTCATATTCCTCATAAATATAAATGCAAAAGTTCATAAAAATATTGTAGCAAGTTAAACTCACCAATACTTAAAAACAATAATAAATCATGACCTAATGGAGTCTACCCCAGGAGTGAAATTTTGGTTCTACATTCCAAGTCAAGCAATGTAATTTGCCACATTAATGACCTAAAAATGAGAAACAACCAACCAAACAAAATAATAAACTCAGTAGACTCAGAAAAAGCACATAAAAAAAATTCAACATTTTTTTCCTGATTACAAAAAAAAAATTCAGTAAATCTAAAATACAAGAGAACCTCCTCAAATTTGTACTGAATGTCTATGAAAAACCTACAGATAATATCATATTTAATGGTGATAATCTGAGGGCCTTCCCTCTAAGTTCAAGAACAAGGCACATATGGGCTCTCCACCTTCTATAAATATTGTAATGAGTATTCTTGGCTGCCGGAAACCATCTCCTCAGGATTGTTGGACCTGAATAGGTGGTGTGGATAGGATGAGAAAAAAGAAAAAGGCGGACCACAAATGTCTAGTGCAAGTGTGGATAACAACCACAAAAATCTTGCTTTATTTATATTTTTTCTTAACCTTTTACACAATGATTTATCTTTTAATCAAAACATTTATTATTTCATCTCTATAGAAAAAGAAAATCAGAATGTTCCAAAGCACTCACGCTGTGACAAAAACACCCACTCATGCATCAATAGTTCACCCCAAAGCCTGTGGCTTGTGTCCAGGAAACTATTCAAGAGCAGCATGCTTGGCTTTAAAGAGCATTAGACTTTTAGTTTAAACTATAATTCTTAACCTTCTTAACTTACAATTTAAACCTTTTAAAATCTTACTTATACTTCCTATACTTTATTTTAATAACATTGATTAGTTATGTCTGACAATTTAATATCGCTTATCCTCTATACTGATCATTTTAATTTATAATCAAAATCACAATGTTTATACATTTTATTTTCCTGCCAATAGACTCTGGGAACAGCACAGGGGACAAAGTGAAAAGTTAAATGATCCTACTCAAACTACCAAAAACATACTATATCATTCTTATTACTAGGGAAACAACATGTTCTTGGTAGGTCAAGTGAAACCATGGGAATAGGGAGAAACAAAGAAATCTGTAACTGGTTAATGATCAAATAGTTGTAAATACCACTGCACTCGGACCCGCCACCTCCCTGCGGGATGTGGATAGAAATCCAATTTAATAACTTCATACCACACGTACAAAAGCGTGACCACAGCCACAATGGGTCCATGCACACATCACTAACAAGAAAGATCAATAACAAAATTAAATCAAGCCAACCCATACCGGGAATATGCATCAAAAACATTTTTAGTACTGACAATGCCCTTTAAATAAACCAATAAATTTTGATGTATTTTAACAAGTAGGATGGCTCATGAAAAAAAGCCATTCAGTTCAAAAAGAAGAAAGTAAAACTGTAATTTTTTCCTAATGACATGATCAAGTATGTAGGACATCCTATGGAATGTGTTTATAAAAAGTTACTAGAACTAAGAAGTAAATTCAGCAAATTTTCAAGATACAATGGCAATATAAAAAAAATTATTGTAGATTTTTCTGTGTAATAGCAACAAATAGAAATTTATTTTTGAAATATTAAATTTAAAATAGCATTAAATATATGAAACACGAGTAAATTGAACAAGAGTGGTGTAAGATCTGTCCATTGATAAAAGGAATTAAATTACATCTAAATAAATAGAGGGATGTGCCTTGTTTATGTATTAGAAGACTCAATAATGTGAAAACTTCAATTTCTCTGTATTGAGCAATAGATTCAATGCAGTAGCAATAAAATTTCTAGAAGTATTTTTGTAGAAAATGACAATATGATTCTAAATTATTCATGGAGAGGAATAAGACCTATAATATCTAAAGAATACTTGAAATACAAGAAAAACTTGGGAAGACTTATACTCCTTGATTTCAAGACATTCTACAGCAACAGTAATCAAGACACTATAGTCCTGGCATAAAGGTAGACCAGCATTAACAGAAGATAATGGAGTCCAGAAATAGATTCATAAATATATGGTCATTAAATTTTGATATAATCGTCATGATAATTTAATAGGGAAATGGTAGTCTTTTAACAAATGTCTTGGAACAATTGAACATACATTTCAAAAATAAATAAATAAATAGATTAAATAAATAAATAAATAGATGAATAAATAAATAAATAAATAGATGAATAAATAAATAAATGTCAGTTGTTACCTTGCACTATAAAGAAAAATTAATTAAATATATGGGTCATATACCTATATATGAGCTAAAACTATAAAATTTCTCAAAAAGAATTTTTAAAATTTAGTTATTTTTGGTTAGGAATATATTTCTTAAAGAGTACACAAAAAGTATAAACTGTGAGAGAAAACTTCCCAAAATTGTACTTTGTCTAAAGACTTTTGTTTGTTAGGAGCCACCTCGACAATAAAAATCTTCACCATTTCCTTGGAAAAAATATTTGCAAACATGTACCTGAGCAAGGGCTTACATGTAGAAAATGTAAAGAACTCTTTATAGCAATCATAAGGCAAAAAACCCTATTACAAATGGCCAAATTGTTTGGACAGATGCTTCATTAGAGAAGACATATAAACAACAAATAAATACATGAAAAGGTGCACATCATTAGGGATTTGCTTTTAACCCCAAATAACATACCACTACATTTCCACTCTAATGGCTAACATGAAAAAGACTGCAAATAACAGGTGTTGAACTGATGTGAAGCAACAGCATTTCTCATACTCTCCTGATGGAGTGTAAAATGATATACTTTGGAAAAGAGGTTTGCACTTCTTGGAGGTTACCTTTTCTACAACCCAGACATTCCACTCCCACGTATTTATCGAAGAGAAATAAAAGCATCTATCCATGCAAAGATTTACACACAAATGTTCAAACACTTTATTTATAAGAGCTCAAAACTACTAATAACTCAAAAGTTCACCAACACGTGAATGAACAAACTTATTTACCTATGTAATATTAAGTTACTCGTCCATACAAATACTAAAGATATATATAAAACCAGCCTCAGGGTAACAGGGAAAATAGAACAGCAAATAAATCAGAGCTTGTTAATGTTACTTGAAATAAGAAACATCTTATATTGTTTAAGCCATTTTAAAATAGTTTTTCTGATATTCAGTTAACCTCAGAATCTCTTAGCAATGATTTATTTTATTTTGCAACTAAAACAAAGTTAAAACATTTTGGTGAAAGTAATGTTTTAGTTGCTGTCCATATTTTCTCAAATCATTGGTAAATTACACATGAGAATGATTTTAATTAAAGTTTGAACACACGGCTTAATAAATGAATGATTCAATAATTAAGATAATTTGATTCTATACAATTCACTGTGATTTTTCAATCTGTGTTTAAGCAAATTTAATATTAAATATGCAATAAAGAAACCTCTATATTTATCACTTGAATAATTGAGATGGCCTAATTGTTTAGACTCAAATATATATATTTATAATAATATAAATACATCAGATTTTTTTCACCATTTAGAAAATGAGATATTTCCATTAACGTAAATATGAAAAAAAAATTTGTTTGTTCATCTTTTAGTGCTTACTAACCAACACTGTATATAAGTTTACAAAAATATCACTTTCTTAATGTGAATTTAATTTAGGACAAATCTCAGTTATAAATAAATCATTAAGAATTATCTCATGGCTCAATGCTCTATAAAACACTTAATGATATTCAATTAATATAATAATGTTTGGGGTAGTTTGATAATAAGGCTTGAAGATATCAATTCTTAGTAGATTACAGTTAATGCTGTCGATAATTCTTATAAGAAATAAAATAAAATTTCATACATTTCTCACCTAAGTATTAATTTAGTAAGCTTTATTACACAAATAATGTCAGAGTGAAATTACAGTTAATTGTTTAAATTCTACATTCTTCCTAACAAGAATTCAGGAGCAATTTATTATAAAATATCTGTTAATTTTCATCTTCGGGGATTACTTATTGAATATTTATCTGCTTGTTAATAAAAAGATAAAGGCTTTGGACTACTTAAAAATTCCTAGCAACACTTTTAGATTTTCCTTGATTTTTATGGGCTGTGCAGTTCAACAAAAACAAGATAGGTATTTTAATAGCCTGCTCACATTATGAACGTGGATGGCATATGCTTTAATAAGAAGATAACAGTGGCTCAAACTAAAAAAAGCCATATTTAGTGGTGAAAACTAAAATATCATCAACTTATTTTGATGCATTCATTAAAATCATACCATTGAAAATATTTTGGCATCTAAAGAGAAATGATGTATTAGCAGAAAATGATAGATTTAGGAATTAGTATATTTATAATTAACTTTGATAAAGAATTTATAAGGGATTAATAAAACACTAAGCATTACAGTTTCTTAATCTCCATCAATCAAGGATCTGTCTTACTCAGATATTTATTTTTTTCATTAAGCTAATGTTTATTAAGATAACTATGGGCCAGATAGTACTCAAAATACCGGGGATACAGGAGTAAACAAGATAGTCATGATCTGTTCCATTAACTCCTGGAGTTTAGACTGTAGTAATAACCTTTATTATTAATATCACTGTAGGTAAAACATTAATAGTGGCACCTGTTTGTGTGAGACTGAATGAGGTAGAAAGTTCTTCATTAACATGTTGAGCACAAATTAGCAATGTGTATAAAAACTCTTGTCACAATATAAAGTACACTCTCTTTCTCTCAATGCTTGCTAGAGGAAATGTCACATTCTGAAAATGCCTATTTTTGTACCCTAGAAATATAATAAAATTTTTGGAAAGACAGGGAACATACATTTTGGTATGGTATTTTCTAAACCTGTGAACATATGAATCAGAAACTGTACTCATCATAAATGAAAATGGTACAAGTTGGTTTATAAATATATTAAATGTTTTCAGAAAAAATGCTTTATTGTGGCATTATATTATTGACATTATAGGAAATTAGTTTTAAGAATCAACCATTTTATACTTAAAATTCTTTTAAAATTTCATTTAGATTTCAGCCGTGTAGTGGGTCCATCCAACTCCATGAATAATGTCCATCCAAAATCCATGTCTACCTGGAACCTCAGAATGTGACATTATTTGGAAATAGAATATTTGTAGATGTAATTAGTTAAGATGATGTCATACTGGATTAAGGTAGACCCTAAATAGAATAATTGGTGTCCTTATAAAAAAAAAAAGGCCATATAATGGCACAGAGAACACACACACGGAGAAAGTTAGGTGATGACAGAAGCAGAGTGGTGGGTCTACAAGCCAAGAAATGCTTAGGGTTTCCAGCAACCACTAGAAATTTAGGAGGGAGGCATGGAAAAGATTATCCCTCAGAACCTCCAGAAGGAACCAATCCTACCAACACTTTGATTTCAGAACTTCCGCCTCTGGAATTCTAAAAGAATAAATTTCTGTTGATTTAAGTTACCCAGTTTGTGGTTGTTATAGCAGTCCTAGGTAATTAATATAAAGATGATACCAAAAATCCTAAACATTTCCCTACTAATCTCACATCGCAAAACATGTTTTTAGTCAAGACAAGGATAATACTGTTTTATATAAAGTCTTAATTTGTTTGAATAACATACTTTAAACAACATAATATTCTTCTTTTAGTGCCACCCTGAAATTGTTTTCAATAACATATACCTATTATTCTTTACAGTGTATAGTTAAATAAGATTAAAGACTCAATTATAATTACTTATTTTAATTTTAGAAAAGATAAGCCTTCTTTATTTAGATATATTATTAGATCTGAGTCATGAAAATTTTCACAATCAAGTGGAAGTATGAAAATACACACAATTAACATAAAGATATCAACTGAGAATGATTGATAACTAATGGACTTTGGGATTTAGGAAGTAACGCAAAAGGCACAAGAGAAGTGGGAAATATAAAGTTAAAAAATGAATCCTATTTTTAAGAAATCACAGCTTGAATTGAATGATCAGAAAAGCAAATTATAAGCAGAAGAATTCATTTGAAGCAAAGAAGGATAGAATACCTGCTGAGTTTATGAATAGGTAGAATCAACAGCTTCAAAATGCATATAGTATTTTCAGATGATGAGCATGTTTTAGAGTGACAAGAATGATAATGAAGGAGTTGCCTAGACTGTTTGTTTTAACTATGGTAGTGTCATCATACATACCATGGTAGTGTCAATACTTCTAGTGAAAAGAGTCTTTAAATGGCAGAGAATATACTGCAGGTGAGGTGTTAACAAATTAGTAATGCAAACTAACTTTTTAAGTTCAAGATGAAATTTGATAATGAAGTTTACTAATCTAAAATTGATTTAACAAAAATTGATATTAAGAAATGCATTCAAATTTTCATGTAGATTTATCTTGCTTTGTTGTAAAATTTGAATGAAACTCTGAACTTGTTTAATATTGCAATGTCTTACAATGTTTTAACTGACTTACTTAGCTCAAGCTCTCATTTTACAAATGAGAAAGGATTGCAGAATAATCAAAGGTTTTCCTAATGTCATCAGAGTATGACATTTGACACTCTACATCTGACACTCTACATCACATTAGTAAACATTAACATTATAGTTATGAAGGGTATTTGCAACAATGGGTTTCCTTTATTCCAACTATATGTATTGGTGGGATTTGATTCAATATGTGAAATACATAGAAATACTAATGGCATGAAGGAACTGGCAAAGCTTTCTGATCACAATAGTCAGAATTAAGTCTTCTTATTTAGAGTAACAATTATTATTGTGTACCTTGTGCTGTTTAACATTTTTTAAAATAAGTAATTGCATGATCAGTGTAACACTCCTAAATGAAATAGGCATCTCCGTGTTATAAGTGATGAAAATGAAGCTCAGATAATTTAATTCACCCAATATCTCCAAGGTAGTAAATATTAGAGTTAAAACAAAACCTTGAAACTAAAGCTTCACAATGCAGCCTCTTTCAACATTCATTATTAATTTCTCTCCATGAATCACACTACCAGTAGAGGGATATTTTCATGTTATAGTCCCCAATAAAGTTGGCTACATTTTGCATTTTGCCCTGATACATAGTCCTTGGAGTTTTTTCTTATTAGTTTCTTTTTTTTTTCTCCTCCCCTTTCTTTTCCTGGTGAGGCTATTTTCTGGGCTCATGTACTCTTAGTTAGGGTATCTACAGTTCTTTCTGTGCACCACAGATACCTAGAAAGGGAGGAGAAGTGTTGATTGGGTTAAACATCTTAACATTCCCAGTATTGTCCTTAGCTCTACCAATAAGACAAAAGATGGAAAATCTTTCCTTCTGAAACTTGCCTCCTCTGTTTACAATTCTAACTTTTTTCATATAAATTTTTCATCATAAGGTAGCCTATTGTTTTTCCTCATAAAATCATTCTCTTCCCTTAGCCTTCCTTTCATTCTATCTAACTATAGACAACATTGTAATTAAACATGGGTACACACACACACACACACACACACACACACACACACACACCACATTTGGAATTTAACTTCTGCCTTCTCACTCAAAATCTAAATAAACATGGGTTATCTATATTTTTTACAAAACATAAGTCTGTTTTTACTAGACTATTACTCCACATTATCTAGAGAGAAAAACATTTGATTTCATTAAGCATTTAGAGAAGTGATCAAGACTTGCTGTTATAAGTGAATATAAGGGTTATTATTATGGTAGGTAAGAATCAGATCTTTGAAAATTTCTAAGAGCTTCTTATTTTGAAGACCTACTCACTTATAGTTTTGATCAAGAAGGAAATCCCACTGTCCTCTATCTAAGCATTTTTATACCTGATCTCATACTACCCAATTCAAAAGTCTAAAAAACTATTCTTTAAATGGTGTATAAATTTTACATTTTTAAATTTCAGAACAGTCTGGTAATGGCTAACAATCTTAATTTCTCTGACTTCCAGGTACTTAGTCAAATTACGTGTGTCTGTGTGGATTTATAATTAATAAACACATATTGCATGTATATATACGACATATATATTATATGCAATACATGTATTGCACAAATATCTTAAACACTAATGTTCAATAATGTGAAGATGAAATTTTCTGCTAATCAAAGACTTTTTAAAATGTGAAGAGTTATTTGGAAATCATTTTTTTGTCTTGGATGTTAATATCCCATATCAGAGTTCCTTCTTAAGTATTATCCAAAATATAAAGTTTTTAGTTTTCTTATTTAGAATTAAGGCTCTGAGTCATGATATCTGAATTTAAATCCTGGTTCCAACACTTATTATATATGTAACCTGAGGCATGTTATTTAGTATCTCAGAGTCTCAATTTCCTTGTGTGTAAAACAGGGAGAATGACAACTTAATTTCAATTGGTGGTCTAAAATGGTGCAACCACTAAGGAAAACAGTATGTAAGTTCCTCAAAAAGTTAAAACTAGAACTACCATATGATCCAGCAATCAATCTCATTCCTGGGTATTTAAAAGAATTGAAATCAGGATCTCAAAGAGATACTTATCTTCCTGTGTTCACTGTAGAATTATTCACAATAAGCAAGAGCTGGAATGGTAAAGGGAGCCTTCTTTTGACATTAACATCCCCATAATGTTAATAAGAAAGATCAGTCTCTAGTTTTACACATAAATCATACTTCTCAGTGGGAGATAATCAGTCCTACAACTCATGAATTTCATGAACATAGTACTACTATGTTTTTCCTCTGAGGGAAAAATTATGGGAAAAAATCATCCTATTCCTGATAATTTTTTCCATCTTTCCAAATTAGTTTTACTTCATTTGTAATTAATATGTACATCTTGGTTACACAGAACACGTGTAGCAGACAGATTACTGAAAGTACTTTGTAATGTGCTTAATAGATTTTATCTAGATTTCTCTTTCACAATTTCTCCTAAGTGATTATTTAGTACTTTAGGCAACACACTGTGAAGAGAAAATGAGGTGAAAATAGTATTTTTCTCAACATGTTCGCATGGATAAACTATTCAAAGATGCTGATGCTAAGAAATGATTTAGGCTACAAGACAGGATCACCCATTTAATCACTTCATATATGGAACATGAAAAACAGGTTTGCATTTGCACAGTTTACAATTTTTTGTTATATTTTACAAGATAGGAATTTAAACTGATGGAGGAAACAGTCTTATAGATAACTAGTACTGAATTAGAAAATTTATTAAAATATTTAGTGTGTTCGTTGTCATGATACACTGCTATAATTAAAGCATGGAATAAGAAACTTATAAAGATAGATAAAATGCTGAGATATGCACATTTCAAAGGGCTGCATGTGTAAGAATATGGGACACAATCAAGTGGACCCCAGGATGCATTATGAGAATCCTAGAAGGAGAAGATAGAGCATAAGGGGTAGAAAGCTTATTAAAAGAAATCATGGCTGAAGCTTTTTAAATCTGGAGAATGAAATGCACATTCTAATTCAATAATCACAATGGACTCCAACTGGAATGAACCCAGAGAACTCCACACTGAAATGTATTATAATAAAACTATCAAAAGTGGAATTCTAATTTGTATAGGCAAATATGGGTATGGGGGAAGGTATTAATAAGTCTTTCATTATGTCCTTTAGTGGATCTACATACAGTAACTTGTGAACTAGAGCCCATTGGGCTGCAACCAAATGTTAATATTCTTGTCCAGTAGAATTGGGGTTTGGAAATAAGAGTTCAGTACATTTGAATTGTATTACTTTCTAACCATTATCTTGACATAAATATGACTAGATTACTACCATTGTTGCATTGTTTGATTCTCCCAGTATAAAAGTAAGATGAAAATGCTGCTCCAAATCTATCTCATAAATGTGTTTCTTTTGTAAGATTACAGTGATAATATCTTAGCTTTCACTCTGCAACTGTAATAAATATTGTCTCACCTCTTGATTATACTTTGGGTTGATACTTGGTCACTTTTCTATCAAATGTTGCCTTATTGACTCTGTCCTCTGTATAGAACATTGTTTCATATTCATCTCATTCAACTTAATATAGTTTCCAGAACTCATGAACAGAGTCAGAATTAGCACTCTGTTGTCCTGTGCTTTTAAAGATACCACTTCTCCCTATGCCATTTTAAAATAAATTTAAATAAATTCTCTGTTTCCTTTGGTTGTTAGTAGAAAGGCTTGCCATTTAGTTTATTTTAGTTTTCTCCAGTATTTAATGGACACCAGCTAAACAAAATCATAAAATGTTGTGATACTTCTTTTGGTTTGTTTGTTTAGCTTTTACTTAGGTTGGTTGGCTTTCACTTAAGTTATATTGTTTAGCTTTGGACTGTATTTGGACTGTATATTTACGTAATTAAGCAGCATATGTGAAATTGTCAGACTTCTTTCTATGAACACTGTATTAGTCCCAAAGAAACAAAATGTGGTGCCAGGTACATGAAAAGATGCTCAAAATCACTAATCATCAAGGAAATGCAAATCAAAACCACATAAGATATCACCTCACACCTATTAAAATGGTCATTACCAAAACAAAGGAACAAATGAACAAAAACCCAAAACACAAAAAACAAACCCCAAAATGGAAAATAAGTGTTGGTGAGGATGTAAAGAAATTTTAACACTTGTTTATTGTTGGTGGTCTAAAATGGTGCAACCACTAAGGAAAACAGTATGTAAGTTCCTCAAAAAGTTAAAACTAGAACTACCATATGATCCAGCAATCAATCTCATTCCTGGGTATTTAAAAGAATTGAAATCAGGATTTCAAAGAGATACTTATCTTCCTATGTTCACTATAGAATTATTCACAATAAGAAAGAGGTGGAAACAACCTCAATGTCCATCACTGAATGAGTGGGTAGAGAAACTGTGATGTATATAAACTATATATATATGCGATATATATATATATATATATATATAATTAATTATCTATGCATTTATATGTGTGTATGTGCATGTGTGTGAAATGAATCTTGAGGACATTATGCTAAGTGAAACAGGCCAGTCATGGAAAGATGAATACTGCATGGCTCCACTTATATAAGTTATGTAAAATAGTCAAACTCATAGCCACAGAAAGTGGAATGGTAGTTGCCAAGTACTGGGGGAGGGGAATGAGGAGTTACTGTGCAAAGGGTATAGAGCCTCAGTCATGTAAGATGGAAAAGATCCAGAGATCTGCTGTATAACAATGTGCATATAGTCAACAATACTTTACTACACACTCAAAAATTTGTGAAGAAGATAGATTTTGTGCTACATGTTCTTTACCACAATGATTAAAAAGAAGTCAGGCACAAAAATAATGCAATGAATAATTCATTGACTTGAAGTTAAAGTAGAGAAATCTAATCTATGAAGATAAAAGTCAGAACAGTGGTTGTATTTAGGAAGAACAGACTTGGAGAAATAATAAGAGGGTTTTCTGGTGTGCTGGTAATGTTCACTGTCTTGATCTAGGTGGTGGTTAGATGAATGTGTTCACTCTATAAATTGAGCTCTGTACTATAATTTGCATGCTTTTCTATAGTATGTCATATTTAATAAAAAAAGGGAAACAATACAGGGATATTGAGTCAGAATATATTATAAACAAAAAAGTCAGTAATGTAATAAGATAAAAATAAAATAGAGTATTTTGGCTGGGAAGGTGGCAAGGCCTTGTGGTAAAGATCTGGATCAAAATGATTTCAGTGAGAGAGAATGGCCAGAGCTGAAGCCCTATGGTAGGTTTCTGGACGGACGACAATATTGTTACTGTGGTTGAAGAGTCATTGCCAAAAGATGATTTGGAGAAGAAAGTAAGAGCAATATTTATATAGGGCCAGGTAGGCCAGTGTAGGTTTTGTATTTTTTATGCTTATTTTCATGGAAAGCTATTGGAAGGTGGTAAGGAGAGGAGTGATAAGATGTGAGTTATGTTTTTTTAAAACTCTGCTGTGTGAAAAATAAATATAAGTGGGAAAGAAGATAACACTGGACTGATAAGATTAGTTTGGAGACCTGGGCAGTAATCCTAGAGAGAGATGATGTAGCCTTCACAGATTGACTTTTACGACATATTTAGTAAGAAAAATGAATATATTTTAAATTATACTTGTATATACACATACATGTATGTATGCGTATATACACATACAGCACAAACATAAACATATATAGGCATATTTGATATTAAATTAAGAAACTAATTTCTAATTTTTGCTCAAATAATTACTTGAACTAATTGGAACATAAAATAAATGGGTTGTAATGCTCTATTTACTCATCCAGAATTCAAATTTGTTTTTTTTTTTTTTTTTTGTCTTTTTTACGACCAGCACTCAGCCAGTGAGTGCACTGGCCATTCCTATATAGGATCCGAACCCGCGGCGGGGAGCGTCGCTGCGCTCCCAGCGCTGCACTCTCCCGAGTGCGCCATGGGCTCGGCCCCAGAATTCAAATTTTTAAAAGAACTATAGGAACATTGCTTTTATATTTACACAATCATAAAAGAAAATATTTAATATCATAGAAATTTATCAGCAAAAATTTTGCTAACAGTTCTTATCTCTTGGGAGTAATGCAGAATATCTGAAACTAAGCACTTCATATTGTTCTTGATCATTAAAACCCCAGATGTAGGAATAGGTCACACGTACAATAACACAATTTCACTTAGCAAGAGTACATTTATTATCAAACACATAAGTGTCTAATGAGAAATAATTCCCATATGCTGCATATAAAAATAAAATGCCCCTTAAAATATTCCTTTTGTTCTTCTTTTGAGTATAGTGGGTGGAGCTGAAATTAGATTGCAAGACCCTGAAAAATGAGTAGGAAGTTAAAGCTGAAAGCAGTTAGCACTGCCTCCTCTTTCAAGTTATTTATTGATGAAGAAAAGGCAATTATCTTCAAACTCCCCCAAATCAGCATGTATTTTGAAAACATACATAGCATTTCAAAGAAAATATGGAATAAGATTTCCATTTAGTGAGATAACTATATGGTTTCTTTTATTTATCACCTACTTAGGAACACATGCCCTGTTCTTCAGAGTATGGACTTTGGTGCCAGACAACTTGGACTTACAAGAGGACTCAAGTCTTCTCTGTAGCATCTGGAAAACTAACCTTACTAAGCTTACTCAGTTTGCTTGTCTGAAAATGTGGAGAGTAATAATTTGTTCTCAAATTTTTCTCATAATTAAGCAAAGTAATATATCTAAAAGGAAGATAATAAGCTGGTATTATGGACTCTAGACACTTGTTGCAAACATGTTTTGTTCAGCTCACATGGTGATAACGAAAGTAAAGTAGAATAATATGCCAATATTATTATGTAGGAGATCTGGTGTAATATAAATATGTAGGAGATCTGGTATAAAATTTTGATGACATATATTTTTAAAAATCATAAAATCTGATAAAATCAGGCCTTCACTCCTTCATGAATCTCAAAAATAGCTAACCATCTAGAAAAATAATTAATGTAGTAAGTTAGAGTGCACAACTCTATCACTGATTTATCAATGTTGACTTCTACCTTTAAGAAAGTATTAAGACTTGTAAACAACTAGTTAGCAAGAATTTTTATTTAAGATGTTGGCCACAGTACGTGGCTTTACCTACTGTCTCCCTCCCCAAGCCTCCATTTAACTAACAGTTTAAAGAAAAAAATGAAACCCCAGAAACATAAAGATAATAAGAAGTTTAAACAAGCAGTAGTATAAAAGATCTCTCAAGAAATTTTTGAAAAATGAAGCAGATTAGGGAAATAATAACTGTTAAAGAAAAGCAGAGGACACAGGAGCTAAGAGTATACATGAAAGAGCTACAAGTCAGAGAGGACACAGCATTCTACATAGAATCCTAGAGGCCTGGGTGTTTAAAATACCAGATAGAATGTGGGATGAAATCAGTAACAAGAGAGCCTCTGTTACAGAGCTTCCCTTGCAATTTCAGGTCGTTGTACTAGTCTGTTTCTGTTTCTTATAACAACATACCTAAAACTGAGTAATTTGTAAAGAAACAGTATTTACGGATTACAGTTTCAGAGGGTGGGAAGTCCAAAGTCCAGAGAACACATCTGGAGAGAGCCTTGTTGGTAGGGAGTGGCTCTTCACAACAAAGCAGGGTGTCACATGGCAAATATGACAGGAGCAGAGAAAGAATTACCTCCTCGCTTCTCTTTTTAAAGCCCTCAGAACCATGCCTATGACCATCATTAAACCATCAATTTATTAATCCATTTACTAGAGCATGGTCCTAAATTAGCATAATAGGATTTCCCATACTCTTAGCACTGTCATAGTGGGGGTTAAGTTTCTAATACATAGACTTGGGGGACACAATTCAATCCACAGCAGTAATCCATTTTCATTGCATGTGCAGAATACTCAGAAGCCAATATTTTACTGGCTATGGAAGACAAAGTTAGGAAGGTTTTCTCAATATTAACGAGACAAAATTTCTGGAAAATACTAAGGAAGACACTGTGGACATTAAAACCAAAGAAGAAAGTCTTCCTCATTATGGCATTTAGAGTTTCTGTAGGTGGGTTTCTGCTGGGCCTTACCTATACAACCAGTGCTTCCAATTTTTTTTTTTTAATTTTTTTTCTTCTTTTACTTTCTTTCTTTCTTTTTTTTTTTTTTTGAGGGAATGTATTTTTTAAATGAGCAGACTCAAAGAACATAGTAGTACGCTGCTACTGAAGTTAAAAGGACATTCAGGTGTTTGCCTAATTCTGTGATCTGAAGGTTATTGCTTTAACATGTGAGAAAAAGGAGGGGAGCCCTTGGGCATACAAGTTGGGTGTTTGGAACTTTGATGTCTTGCAGCAAGCTAGTACCTTCAAAGTTTACTGAGGTGAATGAAGGCAAATGAACCTGCTGGCAAACAGAGGTGACAAAATTAATGTATAAGGATTTGATCTATTGATACAATATTGGGTTGGTAATATTAGTAAAGTTATATGCAGTAAATTGTATTTCACCCTGCAGCTGTGCTCTCAATAATTTGTTTTTCCTTCTAGATGAAATAAGTTTTGGGTCATGATACTTTTGACTAAGGATCAGAAAAAAAAAAAAATTAAAAGCATGTTAACTTTCCCTCTTTGATTGACTGAATTCTGTATTAAACTTTTTAGACATCAATTTTTTTAGATTAGAAAAGGGAGTTGGCTGGAAAATAGAAAGGGAAAGACGTAGAAGGTGAATCTTCTTATTATAGCATTTAGTCAGGCCTTGTGGGAATCCAAGGCACCCAAATAGAATTCAGAAATGCAATACAGTCATGCCTTTTATGTACCAGAATGATGGGGACCAGGAAGTCATTCAGGATCTAAGATTGCTCATGAACCAGGGTACCCTGTGGTTATATCATCTTGATAAAAACTCAGCAGTAAGAATGCCTTCTTCATTTTAGTACTGCCTCACTTACATGATTTACCTGCTCCCTTTAGTAACACACCTGTTACTATTCACCAGTTATTTCTATTCATCATTATTATTACAAGTAATGGTAGTTGTATTAGTGTTATTAACTTTGTTCTTTTTTCTCCATGCAGCCCCTAATACTTATTTTTCCTGTACTTTCCATCTTCTGTATATTTTCACCTTCTTCTACTAGTAAACATAATAATCCTTTCAAATTCCCCACTGAAAAAATCTTACAGGTTCAACTCAGCTCTTCACGGTCAGTTAGAACATTCATTACTAAGAAATTTCTAGTATTTATTTTAATTGACAAATAATTGTATCTATGGGGTACAATGTGATGTTTTGATACACGCATACATTGTGGAGTGATTATATCAAGTTAGTAAACATTCATCGCCTCACCTACTCATTCTTTTTTGTAGGGAGAACATTTATACTCTACTCTTTTAGCAATTTAGAAATAAACAATACATTAAGAAATTTTATAAAGTCCTCTGACTGACATGTAGATGATCTTTCCTTGAGACCAGTACTCTCTTTTGATCCAGTTGGCTGTGGTCACTGTGCCTAAGTGATGTGTTAGGCAGCGTGGCTACCAATGCATTAAGAAACAGCTGCAGCCATAGGAAGCCCTAGAAGAGATTTTAGAAATGCAGGACATTACAAAACTTGTCCTATCCAATCCTCTCCTAAGATTTCACAACATAGACTCCACAGTGTATATTATCCAGCATGAATTATAATAGTTTTGAAAGTACTAATGATTATCCTGAAAAGCCACAAATACTAATTTAGGCTTCCAGAGAATTCATAAGCAATGCAACTAAGATTTAAATAATTTTACACACTAGAAAATCAAAATACAGTTTTGACAGATAAGGTATGTTTTGTAAATGACTACAATTGTATATTCTCATTTTATAAATCTAGTACTTGATAGATACATCAAGAGAAGACTTTTCTTATTATCCTTAGTATTTTTACCTAAATATTATATATCCCTGTTTGGGTTTCCAACATACTGAAACTCAATAATTCAATATAATTTAAGTGAAAATTTTGTATTTAAACCATTAAGTAGTGTATACAATTTATATATTGAGATGATATAATTATGAAAATATAAACCAACAGTCTGATAGGAAATAGTATACAGTATTATCTTGCATTGAGGTTTTACACCAATGTCAATAGAACATTTTGATGAACTAAAAAAGGCAGTCCATAAAGTAACTTGCATAGTTTAAAGGTATAAAAGTAGTTGTGAATAAAGGATTGTTTTACATTTTTTAATAGTTAGAAAAGAGATACTAAGGATGAAAAGGGTATAGAAATATGTTCCAGTTAAATTTTGTACAGATTGGATGATTGCTCTAAAATTTGATTATGTATAGTTTTATACCAAAGAAAAATACCTAGACAACGAAAGGATGCTTTTTAAAATTATTTATCAATTCTAATCTGTTAATATTATGCTCCAAATAAATATAGAATTATAGATACTTTAAGATTTATAAATCTTATTTCATTTGAAGAAACTTCAGAATTACAACAGATATAATCATACTTTTCCCTCCAGAAAACAGTGTATGCTGATGTAAAACTATAGGCAAAAAGAAAGAATGACACAGAGAAAAATAATAAGAAGTGTTATTTGGAGAGCTCAACAATATATTGCAGCTGGTATGGGGAGTTGGCTGTATTCTTCATAATTAGTCTATAAACAAAATCTAGCATTGCTGATTCAAAAGTACACAATTTTTTTTTTAATCCTGATAGTTTTAATATGTTAAAGGGAAAATAGTGTTAGAAATTTTCACATACCTGGTAGAAGTGTCAAAAAGAATGGACATAATAATAATGTGTAAAACATTTTGTAAAACATGCATATGAAAGGGAAAGATGCCAAAGCTGACTTGCAGTCTCTGAGTAGTTGCAATGCAATAGACAATCTGAAGATAACAACATCCTTTATAACAGAAGCAAAGAAAAATATAGAAAAATGAGATTTTGACTTGCTATATTTATGAACACAGACTTGCACATGTTCACTCTAGTCCATTCTACATATTCAAATATGCATATTCATTCCTCAATTAACTGATATTATATAACTATGTAAATTTAAGACACTTTCTTATTTTTCTTAAATATTGTTACACAGACATTATAAAAGAAAAAATAACCAATAAACTGACCACTTTAACAAATCATGCTTCTGTTTTTCATACTTCATTCCAGATTTTGGCCACATGTAAACATGCTTTTTACATGTTAGTAATCATTGAACATACAAAATTTTAACTTTTTAGATATTCTTTATCAAAATTACTTTTTCAATATAATTGCAGAGTATTGTATACCTATTAATTTTGGTGGTTGTATAATAGACCATCAAGTTGCTGTAACACTGCTTGAAATTTAGTTTGTTTCTCTTGTCTATTATAGATTGTACTGCAGTGAAATTCATTTTGCACAGGTTTTTATATTTCTCTCATATTGTCTTCACAGGACATGAACCATTCTGCAAATATAATTTTGGCCTTGGTGGGAATACAGAAGAAGGGGAAATGGAGCAATGAATTAAAACATATGATCCTCTACTTTAAATCAAGCCCATTATCACACTCCACGTTTTAATTAACATTGATGGGTTTTTATCTGAACCATAAGTTCAAGGTATAAAACACTTCAGATTAAATATTAAACAAATGACTAAAAGACAAATTTTCTAATTTGAAAATCCCAGCCACCAAGAATACTATACCAAACAAGGCTATCCTTCAAAGGTAAAGAAGAAATGGTATCTTTCTCAGACAAACTGTGAGAATTCATCACATAATAATCCTCTGAATAATCCTTAAAGGAATCCTACATCTAAAAGCAAAAGAACAATAACTACCATCATGATGACATACAAATGAACAAAAGTCACTAGAAGAGCAGACATGCTAATAAGAAAAGGATAGAAATTGTTTTATCATTGTAAAAAACCACCAGATAGCAAAGACCAACCATAAAAGATAAAGAAAAGATCAAAAGATATAGAAAACAGCTATAAAAGTATTAATGTCAGGAGTAAGGTGATAACATCCTTAAATATAAATAGATTAAAGTACACATTTAAAAGATACAAACAGGCTGAGTGGATTAAACACAGGACCTAACTATATGCTGCCTACCAGAAACTCACTTCACCAGTAAAGACACACAGAATAATAGTGAAGGGATGGGAAAAGATATTCCATGCAAATTGAAACCAAAAATGAGCAGGAGTACCTATTCTTATATTTGATAGGGTAGCCTTTAAAGCAAAAACTATAAAAAGAGATGAGGAAAGTCATTATATAATGATAAAAGGATCAATTCAGTCAAAGAATATTACAATTGTAAATATACATGCACCCAACATTGCAGCACACAGATATATAAAGCAAATATTATTGGTTCTAAAGGGAGAGACAGACCCCAATACAATAATAGTTGGAGACTTTAACACCCCTCTCTCACCATTGGACAAATCATCTAGACAAAAGATCAACAAAAAAACATTGGATTTCAAATACACTGTAGACCAAATGGACTTGACAGATATTTACAGACTATTTCTTAAAAAACTGCAGAATACACATTCTTCTCATCAGCACATTGATCTTTCTCCAGGACAGGCCACATGTTAGGCCAAAAATGAAGTCTCAACAAATTTTTAAAAATCAAAGTCATATCAAGTATCTTTTAAGGTCAAAACAAAATAAAACTAGAAGTCAATAACAAGTGAAACTTTGGAAATTGTACAAATATATAGGAATTAAACAACATGCTTCTGAATGACCAATGGATTGAAGAATAAATTAAACAAGAAATCACTAACTTCTCTGAAACAAATGAAAATACATGCACACCATACCAAATTCTATACAATATGGCAAAAGCAGTACTAAGAGGGCAGTTTATTGCAATAAGTGCTTAAGTATATAAAAAAGTAGAGAGATTTAAAGTAACAACATAAAATTGTGCCTTAAGGAACTAGAAAATCAAGAAGAACACAATCCCAAATTAGTAGATAGAAAAAAAATAATAAAGATAAGAGCAAAACTACATGAAATTGAGACCAAAAATGATATAAGGGATTGACGAAATGAAAATTTGGTCTTTTAAAGACAAACAAAATTAACAAAACATTGGCTAGACTAAGAAAAAAAGAGACCCAAATAATGAAAATCAGAAATTAAAAGGAGTCATTACAACTGATATCACAGAAATTTTGAAAAAAAATATTTAGAGACTGTTATGAACAACTATATGCGAAGAAATTGGAAAATCTGAAGGAAATGGATAAATTGCTTCTCATACACAATCAACCAAGACTTAACCAAGCAGAAATATAAAATCTAAACAGATCAATAATAGGTAACAAGATTGAATAAGTAATCAGCAGCCTCACAACAAAGAAAAGTCCAGGACAAGATGGCTTCACTGCTGAATTCTACCAAACTTTTTAATGATTAATTATTACCAATTCTTCTCAAACTATTTCAAAAAACTTGAGGAAAAGGGTATTCTTCCAAATTCATTTCATGAGACCAACCACACCCTAAAACCAAAGTCAGACAAGAACATAACAAAAAAGAAAACTATAGGCCAATATACCGGATAAACATAGATGCAAAAATTCTTAACAAAATTCTAGCTAACAGAATTCAACAGCACATCGAAAAGATTATACACTGTGGTCAAATGGGATTTGTTCCAGGGGTGCAAGGATGATTCAACATGCACAAATCAATAAGTGTGATATACTACATCAGTAAAATGAGGGACAAAAAGCATATGATCATCTCAATAGATGCAGAAAGCACTTGATAAAATTTAAAATCGCTTCATGATAAAAACTTTCAAAAAATTAGGTTATAGAAGGAAAATAACTCAGCCCAATAAAGGTTATATATGACAAACCCACAGCTAGCATCATTTGAATGGAGAAAAACCGAAAGATTTTCCTCTAAGAACAGGAACAAAACAAAGATTCCCACTTTTCCTAGTCTTATTTTACATATTACTGGAAGTTCTAGCCAGGGAAATTAGACAAGAGAAATAAATAAAGGGACTTCAAAGTGGGAAAGACACAGTTGAATTGTCCCTGTTTGCAGATGACATGATTTTATATATAGAAAAACCTAAAGACCACACCAAAATACTCTTAGAACTGATAAACCAGTTCAGTAAATTTGTAGTACACAAAATCATCATACAAATCAGTAGCATTTCTATACACCAGCAATAAACTAGCTGAAAAAAGAAATCAAGAAAGCAATCTCATGTACAATAACTATCCCCAAAATAAAATACCTAGGAATAAGTTTAACCAAGCAAGTGAAAGATTTATACAATAAAGACTGCAATGCCCTGATGTAATAAATTAAAGAGGACACACAAAAAAATAGAAGGAATCCATGCCCATCAATTGGAAGATTAACATTATCAAAATGACCATACTACCCAAAGTGATCTACAGATTCAATGTAATCCCTATCAAAATACTTATATTCTTCACAGATCTAGAAAAAGCAATCCTAAAACTCTTATGGAACCAGAAAAGATCCCAAAGCCAAAGCAATCCTAAGCAAAAAGAACAAAGCTGGAGGCATTACCCTACCTGACCTTAAAATCTGTTACAAAGCTATTATAATCAAAAGAGCATAGCACGGGCATAAAAACGGATATACACACTAATGGAACAAAATAGAGAATGCAGAAATAAATTCACATATTACAGCCAACTGATTTTTGACAAAGGCATCAAGAACACACTCTGGGGAAAGGACAGTTTTTCAATAAATGATTCTAGGAAAACTGGATATCCATATGCAGAAGAAAGAAGCTAGACCCCTGTCTCTCATCATATATCAAGAGAAACTCAAAATGTATTAAAAACTTAAATGTAAGACCTGAAACTATAAAACTACTAGAAAAAAACAGAGGGGAAATACTCCAAGACATTGGTCTGGGCAAAGGTTTTATGGAGAAGACTCTTAAAGCACAGGCAACAAGATAAAAATAGACAAATGGGATTACATTAAATTACAAAGCTTCTGCACAGCAGAACTAAGAGGAAATCAGAAGAAAATATTTGTAAACTATTAATCATACAAGGAATTAATATCCAGAATATACAAGAAATTCAAACAAATGAACAAAAAACAAAATAATAATCTGATTATAAAAAGGGCAAAAGATCTAAATAGACATTTCTCAAAATAAGACATACAAATTGCCAAGAGGTATATTTTAAAATGCTATACATCACTAATCATCAGAGAAATGCAAATCAAAACCACAATGAGATATCATCTCACTCCAGTTCAAATGGCTATTATCAGAAAGACAAAAAAATAACAAATGTTGGTGAGGATGAGGAGATAGGAGATCTCTTATACACTGTTAGTGGAAATGTAAATGCATAGAGCAATTATGAAAAACTGTATGCAGCGTACTCAAAAAACTTCAGTAGTACTGCTATGTGATCCATCAATCCCACCACTAGATATTCATCCAAAGGAAAGAAAGTTTGTCTACTGAAGAGATATATGCACCCCCATATTTATTGCAGCATTATTCACAATAGCTAAGATATGAAATCAACCTAGGTGTCCATTGACAGATGAATGGATGGAAAAAATGTGGTATACGTAAACAATGGACTACTACTCAGCAATAAAAAAGAATGAAATCTTGTCATTCATGGCAACATGGGTGAGTCTGGAAGATATTATGTTGAGTAAAATAAGTCAGGCAGAGAAAGATACATACCAAATGTTCTCAATCGTATGTAGGAACCGAAATAAATAAATAAATAAATAAATAAATAACAAGAACAATAACTTGAACTTTTAGAAATAGACTGTGGAATTGTGGTTACTAGTGGTCAGGAAGGGGTAGGGGGTAGTATGAGGCTGATTAATGGACACAAAATTTCAGCTATATAAGGAAAATAAGTTCTTATTGTATACAGAAGTGCTAGCTAACGTCTATACTAACAATAACTGTATGTTGTCAAATGGTTAGAAGAGAAGAGATCAAATGTTCTCATCACAAAGAAATAATTAAGTTTTCCAGTAGTAAATATGCTCATTATCCTGATTTGGTCCTCAGCATTGAATACATGTATTGTAATATAACTCTGTATCCAATAAACATGTACAATCAGGTCAGTTGTCAACTTCCTGAACCTTCTCGGGCTACTCAGGTACCTGGGCTAGATGTCATTTTGTCATGTCCTTTTTCTTTCTGAGTCCTTAATTTTTAATAACACATTCATTAATAATTCAACTGACTCCCCCAAATTTGATACAGTGTCAGAAACCTAGGTGTTACTTATTAAATATATATTGATTAGTCATTTTGTTGATAAAAGAAGAAAAGGTCATTGACAGGAAAGCTTCACGAAGAAGGCAAAACATGTAATAGGCCTAGATGAACTGATAGATTGAACATAAGAGAAAGGATTTCAAGCAGAAAAACAATGTAATTAAATTGACAAGATGATGTTAAGAATGTGTTTGTCATAGATGAGTCTGGAATTTATGCTAAGGTATACTTTTTTGATGCTAAGAAAAGCTGACAATCTTTGTGAAATTTACAAACGTTAATCATGATCAGTTCTAATGACTTAATCAAAAGCTGTATTAATTTTGGAAGATGAGATAAGAAAATTTAACAGAAGAAGTGTTGGACCAAATTCACTATCTCAGAGGTGGGACATGCATTGTGTTGTCAGTATTTAGGATAAGGCCAGGGTGGAATATCTTAAATAACAATGGAGTAAAACCAGTTAAAGATCTCGATGTTTAGCTATTTAATAGATGATCAAAATGAAAGATACCAATACAGGCAGCAGGCAATAAGGTAAAGGAAAATTTAACTTGAGTCTTAAATCACCTAAAAGTAGAAAAAACGAATTGCAGTGTGAATAGATTATGACACTAATTATATGGGCATAAAATGGAAATAAATGATATAAAAATTTTGGTCCTTTTTTTTCTTGCCACTCCACTCTGCCCCAAGTGTTTTCTAGTCTTAACATAACAAACAGAGTGAGTATTTCAGAATGTAATTCTGTTCTTAGCACTGCTCTGCACAAAACCCTCCAATAACTGTCTTATCACTCCATGCAGAAGCAACGTTTGATGTGGCCTTCAGGGCCTAGGAGCCTATGCAAGATCTGGCTCCTGCTATGTCTCTGACTTCCCTCCAACTACTGCACCTTTTATTCACTATATTCTAGATGCAGTAGCTTCCTTGATGTTTCTCAAATATTCTAACCTTTTTTTGTTTGTTTGTTTTGTGACCGGTAAGGGGATCGCAACCCTTGGTGTGGTGTCGCCCCGCACGGTGCTCAGCCAGGGAGCGCACTGGCCATCCTTATATAGGATCCGAACCCGTGGCGGGAGCGCCGCTGCACTCCTAGCGCCACACTCTCCCGAGTGCGCCACGGCGCCGGCCCAAAAATTCTAACCTTTTAACCTGTCTCTCTCCTTTCCCTGAAATGCTCTTACCCAGATATCCATGGGGCTAATGCCTTTATCTTCGCCCCACCTCCCTTAGTTTGATGAATCCTACACTGATCATCATATTTTTTCCCAGTGACCCACTCCTATCTCCTGCATTCTACTTTTTTTATAGCAATTATTAATTTTAACATTCATTATAATTTTGTTTTTATGTTTTTTGTTTATGGTCTATCTCCCATACCTTCACTAGAATGGAAGTCACTCCAGGGCAAGCATTTTTGTCCATTATGTTCACTGATCTTACTCAAGAGCATCAAATGGTCCCTAGCACACAGAAGGCACTTTATAAATCTCTATTAATAAATGGAATAAACAAATTAACTTTGACTGAAGATGTTAGGGAAAAGTAGGTAAATCAGAGATTAAGGTGGCTTTGCAGAATACAGAATAATAGAAATAGAAAGAAAAGGCAGCACTGACTGTAATATAATTGGAGGAAGGCCAGATTTAGTTATGGCAGAAAAATTGAAGACAAGATGAAAAACTGAGCAAGAATTAACTACAAGATTTCCAATAATAAAGGAGAATACACATAGCACCAAGGAAAAGAGAGAAAAGCATTTTAGTTTGAGTTGATGGAGTAGGGGTGGATAATGAGGATATGACTGTCCAGGTAGGGAAATAGGGTAAAATATGTGTGCTAAATGTGTGAGAGGCCCACTCAAAACAGTACTCAATATTAACATGAGAAAACTTGAATTATTTATTTTTCTCAAAGATATGATCCTGTATCTTAAAAGAATAAATTTGATTGAATGATTCAGTTTATATTTATAATATCTTTTCTTACAAAAAACCACTACAATGTGCTGAATATACTACCAAGCATTTTCCATAGTTTAACTCATTTAATTCTCATGATAGCCTAGCACATATTTAAGGGACAAATATGCGTTATTTCATCATTTGATTAGCTTGTCTTCCACATTGAGAAATTGAAATTCTCACCATGTTTGTTAAGTGCACAAAATGCAGTCTGGATCTGGTCTCAAGATTCTAGTATTTGAAATGTCTTTCCTATATTATCAAACAATTGTGAAACCCAATTAAAATGGAAAGCAAACAATTAAGAAGAAAACATGTTTTTGCCACATGCCAGCCTCATTATTTGTACAACACATTGATCTCTAATTAAGATGGCATCTAGAGTACCCCATAAATTGCCATTTATTATTTCTTACCTGAAGTCATATCTCTTATTCTTCCCCAAAGAAATCTACATCTTATATTTTGTTCACATATCATTTTAAATTATTATTTGCATATCTACAGGGTTATTGGAAATAATTTTCTGAAACATACACATGAGACCCTATATGTTTTCACCTTGTTTATAAAGAATAAAATACACCCATATAAAATAAGTGTAAAATATTCTTTGGGTAAAAATGTATTCTTGTCGGGTCCACCACCAGCTGACCTGAACAGCCCTTGCCTTGCTATCAGTCTCTCCCTTGGTGTCCCTTCTGGTGGGCGGACGAATTGCCCAGATTCCTCTTTCCCCGGTCCCGTTGAGAGGAGAGGGAGGAAGAGAGCCGTGAAGAGAGGTGAGCACAGCCGCCGGCCCCAACCAGCCCGTTAAAGGACACTCAGATGCCACTGGGGTTCTGCCGAGCAGTTCCGTTTATTATCACACAAGCACTTGCTTTTAAAGGCAAATGGGGAAGGGAGGTTTTGCATCCTCCAATCAGCTTAAAGGTTATGAGAGCATGCATCTTGTCTCAAAGCCTAGCTACTGCAATCATGCAGTGTTCACGAGCGCAGAAGCACGTATTTGGCCAATAAGGGCTAAGGCAAGGTTCCTGCAGACACTCCCACCCTACTTCCTCCTGGTGCTGTCTTAGGCTGCCACGTTAATATGCCCTTGTGGGCCCATAATGGCGCTGCTTGTAATGTCACTTAAGGTGGCGTTAGTTTTTTAGGCCCGACATATTCTCAAATGGATAAACTAAAGATTATACAGTGCAGAACATGTATCAAGGTATTGGATTTTTTCAACAAAGTAATTTAGTATCAATCAGTGATAACAACTGAAGACGGAATTATCTCATATTTCAACAAAAAGTGACTTATGATATTGAAGCTGAGTAGATAGCATCACAGAAACATATTTGACAGGCAATATGTATATTAAAAGGGTTTAATATCTTCACCTATCCAAAATGCTGAGTTGATAAAAACATTGGTTAATGTTACTTATTTTTTTACATTTATTTAGAAAGAAATATGAATACTTAGAAAATAAAATGCTGACAAATAATTAACATTTTTAATAGAGAAATAAGCTATTCTTCCCACATGTAAAAAATAACATTACTATCCTTATAAATGTCATAATCATTTGAGTGTCATATTTTCTGAATTTGAGTCATTATGAATGAGTCATTAATTAATTGACTCTTGTTTTTCTGATCCTACCACTTTTTTGTTCCTCCCTGCTTTAGAAATGTGAGGTTTATATTTTTACTATGATTTTCTATGGTAAATTGCTATTCTTATGACATATGACAAATACAGTTATTTGTTAAAAGAAATTACTTTATTTAGGGAAGCAACACAAAATGTTCCCTGAAAATTAGATAATTTGAGAGTCTTGTTTCACTATTTGTATCTGCTGCACTGTCCCTTTTGAGACTGAGAGAAAGAGAGAAAGAGGAAGGGAGACTAACATTTTGCAGCCAGGTTATCTTTAGTAATAATGGTTATTTTCTTAACCAGAATTTTAAATGGCACCTAAGAAGACATTAACTAACCTATACACATATTCTCTCCATTCTCAAATTTTTCACTTTCCCAGTACTCTTTATAAAAACTAATATTTTTCTTTTTTTCAGACTCTAGTGATTTCTTGAAGATAAAAAACTGTATCATACAGTATTAGGAATATTTCCTTAAAGACCAGAAATAATATCATATAATATTAGGGTAGAAATTAAATGATCATGAAGTCTTGACTAATTAATAGTGTTCACACACGTTTACTCAATTCTCCTCTATAATCCCCCCAACAAGTTGTCATTCAGCTATCTACTCAGGTAGGTACCTTCATTAAAATAGATCCTTCTTTTAGACCATTCTAAAATATTTGAAATATCTGTCTTACATAGAACAACAAAAAAAATGTTTTTAGAATTTTCACTTATTGCATTCACTTATATGCTCAGTTAGGCTAAAACAAACTATGCATTACATTTATTGAGTGCTACTATGTATCACACAGAGTCAGATACTAAGAATACAGATTTTTAAAAGTACCCTTCCTCAAATTGTGTACAGTACAGTGGAGAAGACTAGGATAGTAATTGATTGTGATTGTTACAATGTGCTTTGATAAATGTTCTCATAGTAATCAAAACAGGAGTTCTGTGGTTACATGGTATGCTACTTAATTCAGTCTGAAAAGAAAAAGAAACTAAATATTTCCTTACTCTCACTTGGATCTGCAGTACAGATGTCAGTGTAGATGTGCTATGTCCCTGTAAATTCCCATAAAGTTCAGTAGCAGTGAGCTGCTTTTTGTCACAACCATCTCTTTTCTACATATAGTATCTCTCGACAGGGAGGTACAAATCTTGAGGATAATAGATACAACTGTTACTCCTTGATACTGAAATAGATTTTCTTAAATCTAATAAGATATTTGGATCCTCTTTGTTTCTTGGATATTGCTACTTCTTCCGTAGTTATTTATCCTCCCTTTACATCTATGCATCATGTTCTTCTTCAGTTAATTTTCCCTCATTAACTTTGGAGTTTTACCTTCAGGCAAGGCCACTCTTTTGGATTCTCATACCTAATTACATATTTGACATTCCACATAGATGTCCCATGGGTGTCTGAAATTCATGATGCCCAAATCTGAAATCAATTTTTAAAAAAATCAGCCTCCCCTCTACGCGTAATTCCTGTGATTCTCAATTCAAAACATGACTTTATTCTACTCATATCTCTTCATCGTCACTGCCACCACCCTAGTTCAAACCATCATTGTTTCAGGCCTGAATTATTACAATAACTTCCTAAATCATATACTTATTTATCATCCTTTAAACCTTCTGTAGTGGACTGAATTATGTCCCCCAAAACTCACTGAAGCTTGAATTGTGTCCCCCAAGTTTTATGTACTAGAAACTTGGCCCCCACTGTGACTGTTAAGAGGGTGGGAAATCCTATTACAGTAATTGAAAAGTGGGTTCTTGAAGAGATGATTAGATTACAGGGCCACAATGTAGTGAATGGATTAATAATGCTGGTGAGGGGCATGGTCCAGGGGCCTTTAAAAGGAGAGTAAATGAGGAGGTTGCTTTCTCTTGCTCTCTCTGCTCCACTATTTTCACAACGTGATACCCTGCCATCACTGTTGCCACCACCAAGGCCTTCACCAGATGTGTTCTCTCAACTTTGGACTTCTCAGCATCAGAAATTGTAAGCAATAAATTTCATTTTTCTTTATAAATCACCCAGATTCAGGTATTTTGTTAAAAGCAACAGAAATTGACTAACACACCTTCTAAAATTTATTTTAATATAACTCAGTTACTCCTTTCCTTAAAAACCTACAGTAACTTTCCATTATATTTAGGATGAAATCAAAATTTAATAATAGAGACGCTAAGGGCATGAAAATCTCATCCCATGCCCATTTCTTCAGAACTGACTTTTCCTTAGACTCATTCATATTCATTTCATCAAGGGCACCAAACTCTTTCCTGCCTTAATGGCTTTCCCTGTGGTAGGCATGTCCTTATTACACTTCTACCATGCTGACTACTTTCACTCATCCTCCAGAGAACATTACAGATGGTATTTTTTGTGTGGAGCTTCTCTGACACTACAGTCTTAGTTTTTACTTTACAGGACTTATCTCTTTTTGCTACTATGCTTATATCAAAGCTTTGTTTATCAAATGGCTATCTTCCCAAATAAACTTCAAGCTCCAGTGCAGTCAGGGACCAACTTCGCTCACTTATAGAAAGACATCCATTCTATTTTCTAAAATAAGGGTTTGTAGATTTTTAATAAATGAGACATAATACTTTCCAGCATCACCATTATCACTTTATTTTACTAGATATTTTAGCAATATTTGATAAGAGTGAGCCCCTTATGCTCAGTATTTAGAATAGTGCCTACCTCAAAGTAGTTTTCTAGTAAATATTTATTGTTTTAGCAAGTAAATAAAAGAATCTTTATTGAAAATAAAAATTAGACAACAGTATCAAAAAATTAAACTACAGCATCAAAACAAATTTTTGAGACTGTTTAGGCATGTCTTTGTTTTCTCAAGCCATTTACTTTTCTCCATGAAGCCTTAAATTTTTGAAAATTTTACTTTAAATATTTTACAAATGAAAAAATTAGTACTATGAATTCTATTAATCACTCTAGAAAATTCCTACCAAAATAACAAAAATGAAAGTAATTTGAACAAAGATATTTTTAGCTGTTTTTAATTTCTTTTTTTAACATCACCTTAGTTGTATTACATGTCCTTCAGACATATCCAAATAAATTTTGCCTTCATAGTCATCTTAAAACAACTTATTGTGCATATATTTTTAATGATAAATGCTTAAAGAATATGACTTAAAGTTATGAAACCATATGTTTTTATTAGAGTAAAACAAAACTGAAAATTAACAAAGACATGCTATTTGGGATTTTTTTGCAGTTTGAGTTCTTAGAACAAGAATATTTGACTGGTAATGTGGAAATAAATTCACTCTTTAAAATGTTTGAAGTTATAAAAACATTTCATCTTTTGGAATTGTAGCTTTTTTATTACTTCATGCAAAATTTATGAGCATATAAATTATAACTATAGTATTTTATAAAAAGTATAAATTTCATTTATATAATCAATGTTTTGTAATTCTCTATATTCATTTATATTAAAATAAAATAGTAGCAAATTTTAATTTTATATTTAAAACTTTTTTTAGCTTCCACATCTAGGTGAGAGTCAGGGAAGTATTACAGTAAATTTAATATTTGCTTCAAACATAAATCAGAAACTTTGAGCCATTCCCATGGCTCCTTATTATTTAACTTAGTAGAGGAATCCACTATTGTGCGTGATATATGAGATAATGCACTTAGTTATAAAACCAATGATTTCAAGATAGGAAATAACCTAAGAATAATGACCTTCAGGTATTAATGTTTAAAAACTGAGGGATCACACCTGCTTTATCTTTCTCACAAATTTGACATAAGAATATTGTAATAGGAGTCTGAGAAATCTGGACTATGTAGAAAGGCCCACTTTTGATGTCTGATGAAAGCTTGAAATACGGTGATGATCAAGGTTATAAGTCATGACATAAATTTTTTGTCAATTTTGTCATAAAATCATCTAAAATCAGGAGTGGGAAGAGGACCTCGTGGAGTCTTTTGACCAAATAATAGTGGTTACAAGTTTAGTTTATAGAAAGAGATATTTGAGAGTTAATAGCACAGCTAGTTGAAAATAAACAAACATATTTATTGTGACACCAACTTCTCAATTTTTTATAATTATCTAAAAAAAACTCAATCAATAGCAAAATTTAAATTTAAAGAACAAACTACATAAAGAACAAGCCAGTTACTCAAGTTGGTTATAATATGTTGTAATACCAAGGTCAAGGGTTCAGATCCTTGCACTGACCAACCACCACAAAAAAAAGAATGTCTGGCAGGCCAGTTAGCTCATTTGCTCACTTGGTTACTGTGATGTTGGTGTCAAAGGGATACCTGCACTTCCATTGTTGAGAAAATAAAATAATTTAATCAGGCCCCCTTTGCCTCAGTTCTAGTTGGGGGTGGTGCAGTGCATTCTTTTTAAACAAGTTGTGTGTGGGTGGAGTTAGTGCGAATGGGCAGTGCCACCACCTGGCTGGCGTTGACTGCCTGGCGCATTTGCCCCACGTGGCTATGCTCTCCAACCTATGGCTTTCAAGGACCTTTTGCCAGTTACCTAACTGATAGGCCTGCATGTGAAGAGTCTGGTGACCCAGCCTAGTGTGTGAGGAGTCTGGCAACCCAGCCTGGCATGTGAAGGGTTTGTGACGCAGTCTGTGAATGGGCTTGAGGGGTCTGTGAGCTCCAGACCCAGCCCTAGCTCGACAATTGGTGCAGTCAGTAGGATTACAGGCAGGTAAAAGAGCTCAACATCCATGTTTATTGCAGCTCTGTTCACAATAGCCAAGATATGGAATCAACTTAAATTTCTCATGACAGGATAAGGAAAATGTGTGTGTGTGTGTGTGTGTGTGTGTGTGTGTGTGTGTGTGTTTGTGTGTGTGTGTGTGTGTTCATATATATATACACACACAATGGAATACTACTAAGCAATAAAAAAAAATAACAAATTCTGCCATTCTCAGCAGTATGGATGAGCTTGGAGAAAATTATGTTAAATGAAATAAGTCAGCCACAAAAAGAGAAATAAGGCATGTTCTCACTCATAAGTGGGAGCTAAAATAATAAACAAATAAACAAAAAAGAAAGAAAGAAATAGGGAAAGAAAGGAAGAAAGAAAAAATAATAATAAGTTGAACTTTTAGAAGGAGAGAACAGAACTGTGGTTACTAGAAGTAAGAAAGGGAGAGGGGAAGGTGGGATAGTGGGAAAGTAGTTAATGGACAAAAAACAGGTAGTTAGCAAAAATAAGTTCTATTGGTGTACAGTTGAGCTGGGCATCTATAATTAACATTAATTTACTACACATTATCAAATAACTAGAAGAGAGGAGATAAAATGTCTCAACACAAAGAAATGATTATGTTTTATAAGGATGAATACGCTAATTATTCTGATTTGATCATCATACATTGTACACAGGTATCAACATGCAACTCTGTACCCCACAAATATGTATAATCAATTACATTTCAATAAGAAGAAAAAGAATGTAGTGTTGGTAACACAAAGTAAGGGTTTTGGATCCCCATATTGGCCACCCACCAAAAAACCCAAAAAAGAATAAACCATTTTAAGAGTTATAAAGAAAAGGACCTTGATTTCAGAGCTTCCTGAAGGAGCATGAATTTTAAAAATTAAGCATCACCATGGTTAATAATAAATATGTAAGAAAAGAGCATTAAACGACTCTAAAGAGATTTGAGCTATAAAGGTTCATTCTCTTTCCTCATAGACTTAGTGTCTCTTCATTGTGATAAGCATCTCTCATTGGTGCTGGGATCAATTCTGGTCACCCCTATCATCTTCGGTCAGCTCGCTAGCTTCTGAGCCAGCTGACACAGTCTAGGACATTGTCTCTCCCTGTGTCCTTTAATCACTGCTGCCAGGCCTTCTTGCTCAGATATTTAACTCTCTAGCTGCACCTGTATCACCTCTGCAGGTGTCTAGACAAGAAAAATCTGAAGTAGAATTAGGCGGGGTGCTGCTCTATGACATAAAACTGTAGTAAAAGGAGTTGATGTTGGTGCCTAATAGACAAATAGACCACTGGACAGATCAGAGAGCAAAAAAAAAAAAAGAAAAAAATCCACATATTTTTGGAAACTTAATACATGTATGAGAGAGCAGGCAGTGATGATTCATAATTATTTTGAAAAATGGTTAACTGTATGTTGAAAAAAAGGAAATTTGATTGTCTCTTCATATCATAAATAAAACTCAATTCCAAGAGGATCAACAATTTAAATATAAATTTAGAATGGGAAAAAACTTCTTAGCTGAGATTTTAAAAAGACTTATATTGGAAAGATTAATAAACTGAACTGTTATAACTGTAAAAAATGAAAAGACAAACCAAAAACTGGGAGATTTTTTTTGCAATACATTATTTTTTGCAACACATATAATAAGTGTGTGTATAATATACATATGACACATATATAAAACATAATGTATCACATAAAATATAAAAATATATATAATTTTATTCAATTTAACAATTATTTTTTGTCTTTTAAATCACCAAAATGAAAGAAAATGGTAAAAATATCTAATAATACAAATAAGCATTTTACAGAAGCTTACTTATTACAATTGGCCAATAATGTGAAAAATGCTCATTAGTTTCTGGAAATGAAAATTTAACCAAAATTAATTATTATATTCACTCACCACTTTGGCAAAAATTTAAGAATGGGTGATAACACCATTGGTTGATAAGAATGTAGGACAAGGAAAAGTTTTTTAGTGTTGGTGGAAATATAAGTTGGTGTATTTACTTTGGAAAGCAGACATATTTCATGACTCTTGGTGTATTCTCTACAAAACATCCTATTGTTTGAATGAGGAGAACTGCTACAAGAATGTTATATAGTTATTGCTGATCATAGGAAAAAAGTGTTAAAACCACCCAAATATCCACAGACAAGATAATAAATATATCTGTTGTATTCATACAGTTGAATGTTATGTCCTATTTTAGTGACTAAGAATTAGGCCTCTGGAATCAGACTTCGGGGATTTGAATTCCAGGTATACTACTAATTTTTCTATATTAATTTTTTTTTTTTTTAAATATATTTCACTAATTTTTCTTTCTGTATGTCAATTTGCTTTTATATAAAATAGTTATAATGAGAATCTACCACTTTTGGTTCTTGTAGAAATAAATGAATTTGGATAAGCAAAGAGCTTAGTACAGTTTCTGGAATGAAATGAGCACTATTAAAGCACTCATTGTTTTCTTATTATTTTTGTTTAATGATGAAGATGAATAAACATGTTTCATGGGGGATCATATGGTAAAATGAAATTCTTTAATATAATGTTGAACCATAAAAACATGTACCAGAAAAATCAGAAAAATATGTATGATATGTTACCATTTATATGAAGTACCAAAACAATGATAATTAAAACAATATAGTTTCTGGATGTACTTAAATTTGTGATAAAAATATTAAAAGTAAAAAGAAAGCAGGAAAGTAGTTATTACAAATTTCTTCAAAGTGGTAACTTCTGCCTGAAACAGGAGGAAGGAAAAGTAAGAGGAAACATGCAGCATCTTTAAAGGGAGAAGTAATTTCAAATGTTTTAATTGGATGGTGAGTATACCAGTCTCATTCCTTATGACTACTGACAGAGGACATATTATTTTGTAATATGAAATATTTTTGAACAAAAATTTGCCCAAGACTGAGGGGTTTCCCAAAACACTGGAATTTCAGTGCTTAAACTGTGACAGTCATGGGCAAACTGGAAAGGTTAGTCACCCTAGAAATAAATGAGCATATTTACAAGTAACTGTGAATGCCACTAAAGAAAGAATTCATCAAACTGTCCATTAATTTTACATATATAGTAACAAAAATACCTTAATTTTTAAAGATTCCTAAGTACCTTTTCTTGTATGCATTGACCTCGGTTTATGTTACTCTCAGATTGTTTTTACCTGTGTCCTTTTTAGCAAATTATCTGATAATGCTTTTTTTTTTTTGAAACTATGTAACTGTTATTAATAAACACATTAAATAAATTTGGCCTAAAATCTGAAGCCTCTTAAACAGAAATGTACATCTCTCCAAACTGCACGTGTTGTCATCTGTGATTAAGATCTTAAATTGCTAATCCTGGTAATTAATATTTGTTCCTTGGAATTACTGTTAAAAATACATTTTTATGGGCCGAACCCGTGGCTCACTCGGGAGAGTGCGGCGCTGAGCGCCAAGGCCGCAGGTTCGGATACTATATAGGGATGGCCGGTGCGCTCACTGGCTGAGTGCGGGCGGACGACACCAAGCAGAGGGTTCCGATCCCCTTACCGGTCACACACAAAAAAATAAAAATAAAAAAAAAATAACATTTTTATTACTAAAGTCAGAAAATGGAAACCATATTCTTTTTGCTGGTGATATTTTCTACCATCAATCAACCTGAAACTATGAAGTAATTGAGACACGAGCAGACCAGTTTCCGGAATCACATCTTCTCAAGAACAATAGCTCATTGCTCCACTTACACATTTGTTAATTGAATCTTTCTTCTAGTCACATTCAAACCAGAGATTCCTTGGATGCAAATTGCATTTGTTTCTCTATGAAAATCCCATATGTTTAAACCAAACTTGATATGATCTAGACACTAGCTTGTCTCCCTGAGACTTCATATCCTTTCCATTTACAGCTCCTACCACCTTCCTCATTCTGGTCATGCCAGCCGCCTTGTTCCAGAACACGCCAAGCAGACTCCCGCCTCTGGGTCCTAGTTCTTTCACACCTGTGGCTGCTTCTGCCTGGGCACTTTACTGTAAAATATTCTCCCTTGGTATGTCTGTCCTTTCCTTTTTACTCAAATGTTTCCTAGTCAAAGGATGCTCCCTGGATTAAATGGAAAAACTGTTAATGAATCGAACAAATGATTTCCTTTTGCTATCAAAACTTTAAAAGAACAAATGGAAGTGTCTTTGCAAGCATCAGATTTGTGCGATTTTTTCCGGTAACATTATGTCGGGCTGGATCACAGATCCTTGTGCTGCGTCCTGTGCAGGTCCTGGGTCAGGTAAGGGAAAGAAAAACCAAGTAGCCGTGGCAAAGTAGACATGCTTTATTTATATTTATATTTATTTATTTATTGCAAATTTAATAGTATGCTTTATTTAGCCCAGTATATCCACATGAGCTCTGCCAACTAGCAGTTCTGAGCCACTGCCTTTCATACCGAAGTACCCAGAAACTGCAACGAGCCAGAAGGGTACCCGGGCGCGGATGCGAACTAACTCTAGTCCATGCAACTTGTTTGTAAAGGATGTGCTGAATCATACCCCAGCTGGATATGAGGTAAGGGGGCCTGACCAGACCAGCTCCACTTTCTTTACACATTATTTTCTAATTTTTTCAAAAGTGGTCTGTTTTTAGACTTTCTCTTGTGATATATGAATTTAGATAACATGAGGGTAATGCCACATGTTCGTGAGAAAATAGAATTAAAGGATGATACGAGTCTTTCCAAGAACTTTTGTGAAGACCCCTAGTAAAAATATTGTCATGTCAGTAGTGACATGGCTTAATGGAAAGTGTACCTTATGGCATGGATCAGAAAGTGTTGATGTATTTTCTATCTATGCTCCTGTAGACTTGAATGAGTAACCTCAGCAAGTCTCTTAGCTCTTTTGGCCACAGTTCTCTCCATTATAAAAGTAGGATTATAATATTTTATACCAGTCTAAGGCAGAAAGCAAACAGAGCATCTCTGGAGGTTCTAATTACTATCAGATTCCTTTATCACTTTTGATTGCTTTGCTATGCTCTTTGGGCTGATATCAGGTTAAGAGAATGAGCAATTTGAAGTTTTCACCACCTAATGTGAGAGGGTTTACTAGAGGTTGATTGAGGTATAATTGTAGCACGATAAACTGCAAATATTTAAAGTATATAATTTAGTAACTACATATACAACATATACATTTATTAAATAAGAATATATGTATTTATTTATACTTATATTTCATTACAGTCATAATAATGAACATTTTCATCTCCCTCATTGTAATACATCCCTTGATATACTGCTTTCTACCTAGGCAATGCCTGCTCTCTTTTCACTAGAGGTTAATCTGCATTTTCTAAAATTATATAAATATACAATATCTACTTAAATTTAGCTTTTATCACTCAGAATGATTATTCTGATATTGATTCATGTTTCGACCTTTTTAAAAATTTTCTGAATAATATTCCATTATATAAATATGCCACAATTTATTTATCCATTCACCAATTGATAGACATTTGGATTGTTTCCAGTTTTGAGTTTATTTTTACTATCTTGAAAAAGTGTCTATTGAAATTATATTGTTTTAGATTGTAAGAATAGTTTATATATATATTATTCACAATACTTTGTTGGGTGTAAGATACTATTTATCCCAGTCTGCAATTTTCCTTTTCATCATTTTAAAAGAATCTACCAAGTAATGAAATCTTAAAATTTTGGGAAGTTCAATTATATGGGTTTTTCCCCCCTTTTAATGTTTTTTGTGTGTGTTATTTTAAAAGTCTTTGATAATGTTTTTCCCTCAAGAAGTTTTAGAATTTTAGCTCTTACATTTAGGTCAATGATCAATTTTGATTTAACTTTTGTCTATAATGTGAGAAAAAGGTCAATGTTCTTTTATGTGTGTATTATAATTTATGTGTTTATTTATTTCTCATTTATTCACTCATGCATATGGCCATCCAGTTGTTCCAGCCTTATTTTCTTTCTCATATAAGTACCGCGCGCTAACCGATTGCGCCACTGGAGCTTCAGAAAAGATTTTTCTTTCTCAATGAATTGCTTGACACCTTTGTTGAAAGTTAATTGAGTAAGTTAATTGTGAAACAATCAGAAGTTAAGTTTTTCTCAGAGAAATATTTTTACCTACGAGTTTAATTTCTTTAGTAGATACAGGGTTACTCAATTTATGTATTGCTTTCTCATGCATGCTTTGGTAATGAATGTGTCCATTTCCTCTATGTTGTTGAATATATTGCTATTACCTTGCTAATAATAGTCTCTAATTAAATTTTTAGTAACTATAATGTTGAATGTTCATTGATGTCCTCTCACTCGTTCCTGCTATTGGTAATTTTTGTCTTCTCTTTTTTCCTTTGTCATTGTGGCTAGAGCTCTGTCATTACGATCATTTCAAAAACTAGCATTCCTTAGATTTTTTTATCGTGTTATTTTTGCATCATCTCTTTTAATAATTCCTTTCATTAATTTTACTATTAAATTTTTTCTGCTTACTTTGGTTTTCATTTTCTTTTCTTTGTTTTCTAATTTTTTTAATTTAGAAAGTTAGGTCATTGGTGTTTAATATTTATACCTAGGAATTTTTTCACATTAACACACTGAACAGCATTCACCTGAAGACTATGATGTCTTGGATATTTCTCTCTCTCTATCTCTCTCTGTTTTCTCTCCCTCTCCCTCTCCGCCTCTCTTCTTCTTTTTCCTTCTGCCTCCCTTTAACTCCAGTACTCTGTCCCTTGCAAATTTTACCTGCCTTGACCTCCCTTACTCTGAACACCGTTTCTTCATTTGAGGAAATTGCCATAATATGTGTGATTCCTCCCTCGCTGCAGTGCTGTCTAGAAACTCTCTAAGCAGCAGCAATATAAGACTCCTCATTTGTTTCCATTCTGTCAAAGATTGATATCTGTTGCCCCAAATTTGAAAACAATTGTTTTATATATCTTTTTCAGCATTCTAACTATTCAAGATGGCAAGGTCAATCTTGTTCCTGTTAGGCCATCGTGGCCAAAAGCAGAAGTGATTATTAGCTTTTGGATATAGACACATAGCATGACAATGAGACTTAATCTTTTACTGATTTAATTAGTGGATGCTAAATTCATTTAGAAATATTCATTAATTATCACAGTCAGATCATCAAAACTATTGATAGTAGAATGTAACATTTAAGTTTGAATCTATATAAATAACCCAAAATATAGTAGGTCTTTCAACTACCTCTTTATGTTAAGAAGGACACAGACGAAGATCAACATTTATTCAACATATTAACTCAGTGATAGCTCACATGGTGGATTGATTAATCCAATGATTTTCACTTACTTTTTAGTATTAAATAATTTCTAATTTCACTATGATTATTTTAATGATCTGTACTTAAACATGGCTGTTCGTAGTTTATGATTTCATGTTTGTTTTGCTTTTATACAAAAACACAGCTTAACTCCTTTTGCAACATCACATTCTAAGTCCCCAGAATTTTACACCTGTCCCTAATAAACAATGACACACACTTTTCACCATACACTCAGATCTTCCAACTTCTGTACCCTCTGAATTCTGCTGTGCTCTGTATGGCTAAATGTAGTGCCCAAAGCCTGAATTTGAGCATTTTTGCCTAAGTTATCAGGTCATGGCATTGATTACGGTACCTTGAAAATAATTCCTATGACATCTTGTACACTTGTATGATATGTAACATATTGCTCTAACAATTAGGGGAGGAAGGGAAAAATTCATTGGTGCAAAAGTAATTTTATTATTAAAGAAAATTAGTACTATACATTTTAAAATGTAAATCTTGATTATATTTATATGAAGCCTACCTAATAATAATAAATGTGTCTGTAGAAAATTTTTTTTAAAAGTTTTATAAGTAATGTCATGGTGAAATCTACCACTGATATGTCATAGTAATCTATCACCTTTAGTATTTTATTCTTATATTCATGAACTTTTATTCATGTACTCACATATGGAGTTACATATACAAACAAACAAAACCCTCTTTTTCTTCAGTCACTTTTGGCAGACAATGCAATAAAAGAAAAAAATTTGAAGTATATGACCTACAAATGTTTTAACATGTACTTATAATGCTTAGATATATATTTATATAAAAATGCAATTTAAATCAGCAAAAAATATGCTGAATCAAGAAATACTTTAGTCTAATTTGGTGGTGAATAAATAACCACTAATTGTATATTCTGTCTTGGAATTATTTGATATTTAAACAGCAGTGATATGTAGTTTGAATTCAGAATTTATATTCATTTATGATTCCCATTTGGTTGTAGAAATCTTCTGCATTTTGGGTATGACTGAATACTAGGAGAGAAGAAATTTCCAGGATAACAAAAGTACTAAAGGAAGTATCAAATTTCCCTTCCTCTAATCTTTTAGACATAGTGATTTACAGATTGTAGAATACAGAGAAAGCAAGATAAGAGTTTCCTAGCATCAAGAAAATAATATCCTCCTTAAATTCATACATGTGGCCCAGAATTTTTAGAGCTTCCTAGAAATGGTACTAATTCCAAATAGTATAGCAATAATTTTCATTCTCTGCAAATTTTGATAACAACTCTTGTCAGCAAGAGGAGGAAATAGATTTGATCTATTTATTCACAGAAACTGCACTACCTGGAAATAATTTCTGCGATACTTACTATTCCTCACAAAAATTCTTTCTGGTTAATATATAAATCACAGGAAAAATATATGCCATATTCTGGCTAGTTCTGAATTTACAAATGTTAACTACAATAGTTAACATTAAGTAAAAGAGATAAAAGATTTAATTGTGACGTTTTTCAGTTATGTATTAAAATGATCTCAAAGGTAAAAAAAATCAGCAGAATCGGTGTTTATTAGGATGATCAAATATACCTTTTCATAGATACCCTTTGTAGAGACTTTCCTTCCACTTGGTGACAATCCAGCTCTTTATTCATAGTGTGTGCTGTGTGAAGAGACTGTTTTCAGAACACGCAGGAGCCACTCAGAAACAAATTTAAAACAAAAACAAAAACATCTCATGGCACTTTAGATCTGAAAGATCATGAAAATATCTAGTTTAATGTCTCCATTTTACAGATGATGAAATCACCTCAGTTCTTGTTGAAGAGACTTCTCTAATTCACTCTATTTGTCTTCTTTTCTTAGCCTCCTAGCCTAACCACATTATACATTGAAATGATTATACATACTCTTATCGGTTAAAGAAAGACACTCACATAGTCACAAATCTTATCACTTCTTCTTTGAATTTCATCGCTATTGTTTATCAGTCTCTCTAATTATTTATTAGTATGAGCTTTTAAAAATAATCAACATTGAATTGTTAGTGTATAATATTCGACATCACAAATCATGCAGACTTTAATTTATTCATAATCCATACAGACATAATGGAGATTATATCATATTCAAGATTGAGCAAATCTCAATTTTTTCAAGATCTAAACAAAAATGCATCTCTTTTATTCAAGGTGAGTTGCTATTTTCTAGGTTTGGAAATACTTTTGAGTGATGCTGTGAAGAATAATCATTTGATCACATACTGTAGTTAGTAGGGTGAGTTAAAAGCTAATACTACCTGCTGCACTCCACCACTCGTGATAGGAATAATTAATATTGGTAAAAAACTATATGGAACCATAAAAATTACAGTTGGTCTACTTTAATATGGAATAGACTTTTAATAGAACAGAGAAAAGTTATTATAATAGGAGCTGGATGAGGCTTTTCATTGTCATTTGTGGCCTTCAAGTCTCACTCTTTCTCTTTTTTATATTTCTATGTGGCTTGAAAGATGAGGGCCAAATGTACCTTCCGCTTGGGAATTGTCAATCCCATATAAGATCAAATAGGACTCAAGTTGTGGAATCAGAAAAGGAGTTATAGAGCAGGCAATATATATCTATATATTCCCATTTTACTTACTAACTTTGTGGGTCATTGGTGCATATTTTAAAAGGTGATATCCAGGCTTCCAACTTCTGATATGTAAAGTGCTTAGAAGTTGTCACTCCTATTGTCATAACAAGAAAAAATCTGTACAAACTAAAAACCAACAACTCTTCTTAGATACATTAGTCAATTGAGGTCACAGAGCAAATTAACACCTAGAAAACTGAAGAGACAGGTGAATACACAGAATCATAGCTTACCTGGAGCAGAGGCTAATGGAGCTAAAAAGTGGTAGAAATATTTAAACATTAATGGACAAACTACTAGAGAGTGAGTGTGAACCAGCTTGAGAGTTAACTCCTTGGGGCCCAGTCTTGGGGGACCCCACACTTTTGTTTGCTTTACTTCTAGGTATTTCACCAGGTTACCATGGTGAATTTCACGGAGACATTTTCTTGTGCTTTTAACGGGTGGAAGGAAAAAGTAAGCTACTGAAACAAACTCAAGGGAAAGGTGGCCGTTCTGAAAAATACTCAGGGCATTCAGTTCTACTACTGCCTAAAAGGGAAACTACTTTTCCAAAGTCTTACACATATAAGGGTAAGGAAATTTCCAATTCCAGCACCTTCTAGCCATCCTAGTCTGAGAGAGAAAAAAGCTAAGAAGTGTTTGTGAAGATTTCTGGCCAAGGGCACAGGTCCAGTACACTACTAAGATCTAAATAGAATTATAGAATGCTTCCCCTACTCCTACACCGTACTAACACATCAACAAAATTCCTTTAAAGCAACAGAAGATTATAGTTTAAAGATCTGCAAGGCTCACACTCTATTTAAGAAGTTTGTTGGGAAACCCAAAGACCACAGGGGAGGCAAAAACAGGACATTAGAGAATATTGAAGCTTTAGATACTACAGCTACAACAAAAAATAAATACAACATAATTCCTACCAGCTACACCCAAACCCTCACATTAAAGGCCTATTTATCTCAGTTTTTATTATCCACAACATCATGTCCGCTTTCAACAAAAAAGTTACAAAGCCTACTAAATGGAAGGAAAAAACACAGTCTAAAAAACAAAGCCAGCAACAAAACCAGCCTCACATGTAGCAGAATATTGGAATTATCAGATAGAGAAGTTAAAATACTTATGATTGATGTGCTAAGGGCTCTATGAAAAAAGTGGACAACATGCAAGAACAGACAAGTAATGTAAGCAGAAATATAAAAGCTCTAAGAAAAATAGGGCTGGCTTGTCAGCTCACTTGGTCAAAGCATGGCGCAGATACGCCAAGGTTAGGGGTTTGGATCCCTGTACCAGCCAGCTGCCAAAAAAGGAAAAAAAGAAAAAAATAACTATAAGAATAAAAAGAAAATAATAGAAATCAAAAATCAAAAGCACTACAACAGAAAGAAAGAGTGCCTTTAATGGATACATCAGTAGACTGGACACAGCAGAGGAAAGAATCAGTGAGATTGAGCATATGTCAATATACACTTGCCAAACTGAAATTCAAAGAGAAAAAGAATGAAGAAAAAAAAAAAAGATTTTAAAGAACTGTGGGCATATTACAAAAGGTGTTACATGCATGTAATGGGACTACAGAAGGAAAAAAAGAGAAAAAGCGAAAGAAAAAAAGTAATAATGGCTGAGAGTTTCCAAATTAATTCCAGAAACCAAACAAAAAACCCAGGAAGACCAGGTAATAACAAACAGGATAAATACCAAAAATATATACATCTATGCTTATCCTTTTCAAACTACGGAAAACCAAAATCAATGAGAAAATTTTAAAAGAAGTGTGTGTGTGCGTATGCGTGCATGTGCACTTTACTTATAAAAGAACAGATAATAAGAATTAATCAGGCTTTTCTTTTGTTCACAAACTATTCATGCAAGAAGAGAGTGAAGTGAAATGTTAAAGTGTTGAAAGACAAGACTCACAAACCTAGAATTCTGTATTCAGTGAAAATGCTCTTCAGAACAGAAGAAGAAATAAAGACTTTCTCAGACAGCAGAAACCAAGAGAATTTGTCAGCAGTGGACCTGTCTTGCAATAAAGATTAAAAGAAGTTCCTCTGAGAGAGGAAAATGATATAGGTCAGACACTTGAAATTACATAGAAAAGGAAGAGAATTAGAGAATAAATAAATAAAGATAAAATGGGAACTTTTATTTTTCTTAATTGATCTACTGAGAAATACGTGTTCAGAATATTAATATTGACAATGTATTGTCTGATTTTAGCTTATGAATAAATGAGTTAAAAGACAGAAATGTTTAAATGGGGCAGCAGGGAGAAATTGTAGTTACTCCATTATAAAGTAACTGTGCTAACGATGAAGTGGTATAGTGTTATTTGAAAGTTGACATAGACTGTTGCAAATGTATATTGCAAACTGCACAGCAACAACAATCAAAAATTTAAAATGCAAGTATAATTGATAATACTAAGAGAAGAGAGAAAATGGAATCATAAAAAATGCTTAATTAAAATTAGAGAAGGCAAAAAGAACAAGGGCATCTAACAGAAAACAGTTACAAATGTTATAGATAATAATCTAAATGTACCAATAAGCACAATAAATGTGAATTGATTAATACAACAATTAGGAGAAACTGTCAGAGTGAATTTAAAATGATGCAATCATATTTTTTCTACAAGAAACAGATATGAAATATAAGTACATATGCATGTTAAAGTAAAGGAATGGGGAAAGATTATTCATATTAACACAAGTCAAAAGAGAGCTGGAATAGCTGTATTAATTTCAGACAGGGCACACTCGAAAAGGAAAAAGTATCAGGGATAAAGAAGGGCATTACATAATGATAAAGGTGTCAGCTCTCCAAGAAGACACTACAATCTTTAATGAGTATGTGCCTAAAACATATTTTCAAAATAATTGAGGCAAAAACTGATAGAACTTCAAAGAGAAATGAACAAACTCATTATTATAGTTGGAGACTTCAACAGTCCTTTACCAATAATTGACAGATCTGGAGGACTGGATCCCGCAAAAGAATATAGTTGAATGGAACATCACCATCAATCAACTAGATTTTATGCTCTTCACAAGAAACTGTTAAGCAAATAAAAGAAACAAGCCATTGACTGGGAAAAATACTTGCACAACACATATCTTATGACTCGTATTTACAATATAAGAAAAAACCCCACAAAACTCTGTAATATTCAACATTTGAAAATCAATTAATGTAATCTATCACGTTAACTGGCTTAAAATGAAAATCTTATGGTCATATCAATATACTCAGAAAAAGTATTGGACAAAATTCATCATCTACTCATGATAAAAACTCTCAGCAAACTAGAAATAGAAGCGAAATTCCTCAACTTGATAAAAAATAAATACAAAAAACCTACAGCTAACATAATAATCATGAGAAACTCAAAGCATTACCACTAAGATCAGAAACAAAGCAATGGTGTCCTCTTTATCACTGCTATTTTTTTTTTTTTCTGACCAGTAAGGGGCTCACAACCCTTGGCTTGGTGTCGTCCGCACCGCGCTCAGCCAGTGAGCGCACCGGCCATCCCTATATAGGATCCGAACCTGCGGCCTTGGCACTCCCAGCGCCACACTCTCCCAAGTGAGCCATGGGGCCGTCTCTTATCACTGCTTTAACATCATACTGAGTCTTAGCTAATGCAGTAAGACAAAAAAAGAAAGTAAAAGAAATACAGATTAGGAAGAAAGAAATTTTAAAAAATCTTTGTTCAAAGATGACATAACCGTCTATGTAGAAAATCCAAGTCTTTCAAAAAAACCTGAAACTAACAGGCAATTATAGCAAGGTAGCAGGATACAAATTTAATATATAAAAGTCAATAACTCTCCTAAATACCAGCAATAAAAAATTAAAATTTGAAATTAAAAACATAATAACATATATGCAACCAAAAAATGAAATAAATAGGTATAAATCTAACAAAATATGTATAAGACATTTATGAGGAAAACTATTAAACTCAAATGAAAGAAACGAAAAAAAAAGGTAAATAAATGTCAATGTCAATAGAAAGGAGGACACAATTTATTAAGATTTCAGTTGCTGTCACTTGATGTATAAATTCAATGCAATCCCAACCAAAATTCGCCTAAGTGATTTTGGGGATATTAATATTCTGGGGATATTGACTAACTGATTCTAAAGTTTATATGGAGAGTCAAAATACCTAGAAGAGCCAACATAATATTGAGACAAAAACTAAGTTGAAGGATTGATAGTACTTGACTTCAAGACTTACTGTAAAGTTATTGTAATAAAGACAGTATGTGGTATTGATGAAAGAATAGACAAATAAATCAGTAGACAGATGAGCCCAGAAATACACCCACAATTAATAGAGAACCCAGAAACAGACCCACATAAACATAGTCAGCTTGTCTTTCACAGAGGAGCAAAGGCAATACAATGGAGAAAAGATAGACTTTTCACCAAATGCGAATGAAGTAATAGGACATCCACATGCAAAAAAAAAAAAAAAAAAAAATTAATCTAGACACAGACCTTACACCCTTCACAAAAAAATTGTTAAATGGTTAACTTACCTAAAAGTGAATGCAAAACTATAGAAGTTCTAGAAGATAAGATTGGACAAAATCTAGATGAATTCAAGTCTCATGTTAACTTTTTAGATATAACACCAAATGCATGATCCATGAGAGAAAGAATTGATAAGCTGGAATGGATTAAAATAAAAAATGTCTGCTCTGTGAAGGACACTGTCCCAAGATCGAAAAGACATACCACAGACTAGGAGAAAATACTTTCAAAAAACATATCTGATCAAAGACTGTCATACAAAATATACAAAGAACTCTTAAAACCCAATAATAAGAAAATAAACAACCTGATTTAAAAAGGAGCCAAAGATCTTAACAGACACATCATCAAAGAACAAATACAGACAGCAAATATCAAAAGAAAGATGCTCCACGTCATATTTCATCAAGGAAATGCAAATTAAAACAACAATGATATACTACTACACATCCGTTAGAATGGCCTAAATCCAAAACATTGACAACACCGAGTACAGGTGAAGATGTGGAGCAGCAGGAACTCTCTCTCATGTATTGCTGCTGGGAATGCTGATTGATATAGCCACTTTGAAAGACATTTTGGCAGTTTATTACAAAACTAAACATTTTTACCATACAACCTAGAAATCATTTACATGTATTTAGTAAAAGGAGTTAAAAAACCTCTGTCTACAAAAAAAAGCTGGATACAGATGTTTATAGCATCTTTATTCATAATTGTCAAAACTTGGAAGCAGCCAAAATGTCTTTCAGTAGGTTATTGGATAAATAAATTGTGGTACATATAGGCAATGAAATATTATTCAGTGCTATAAATAAATGAGCTATCAATCCTTAAAAAGACATGGAAGGAACTTAAATTCATATTACAAAGTAAAAGAAGTCAATCTGAACAGCCTAAATATTATATGATTTCAACTATATGACATTCAGAAAAAGGCAAAATTATAGAGACAGTAAAAAGATTAGTGGTTGCCAGGATCTGAGGAAGAGAGAATGGTAAAAAGACAACACAGAGGAAGTTTAGGGCAGTGAAACTCTTCTGTATGACACTGTAATGATACATACATCTCATTATACACTTGTCAAAATCCATAGAGTGTCCAACTCAGAGGTTGAACACTAATGTAAAACATGAAGTTGGTCAGTAATAATGTAACAATAATGATTCATCAGTTTTAACAAATATGTCAGAGTAATACAAGACATCAATAATGATGAAACTGTGAGTGGAGGAAAAAAGTGGTATGGGAACTCTCTGTACTATGTTCAATTTTGTTAAACTTCAAATATTTTTAAAGATAAGGTCTATTTAAAAAAAGAATTAAGCATATTTATTTAAAATTTTAATTATATTCAGTGTATGGTTAGAGCTGATGGCCCACCAAACTTCCAGAAATGGCAGTGTGTGTGTTTTGTGCATGTGTGTGTGTTTGTGTGTGTGTGTGTGTGTGTGTGTGTTTTATATTGTCATTACTAAAAAGAACATTTAGAACTATGACTGACCTGCCCCTAATTAAAAGTAAAAATTTTCAGTTAATAAAATGTGCATGGCTAATTGCAGATTATATTTAATGAAGAGGGGAAAAAACCTATTACATGATTTTCTCAGGTAATTGCTATAAACACGACCTAAAAAAAAATTCTTTAAATGCATAAATGTCTGGGTCAGCAAGATGATGATATAGGAACATCCAGCTGTCATCCACTGCCACCCCAAAAACATTGATTTTGACAACCACCTATAAACAAGAAGATCTTTGAGAGAGCACTGGAATCTATCTCAATTTTAATCACCCCAGTGGAGCAAAAAAATCTGAGAGTGAACATAATGAAGTGAATAAGAAGAGCAGTTACACTTAATCTGCATCACCAACCACTGAAGTGGCAATGGTTGGTGTCAAGACAGGATTCCTTTGCCTGTGATTTCTCATATAGGGGAAAGTTTCCGCATGCTTGTGGGACACTAGTCAAAAAGTCTGCTCTTTCTCAACCCACCCAGAACACTGAGGGGATTGGTGGCTGACTCCTCTGGGGACAGCCAGCAGCAGGAAGAAGGAAAGGGAGTGCACAGTAACTGTCATAATGGCCATAAATCTTTCCAACTGGCTCACAGACTCTCCCAAGAGGCCTGTGCATGCATCCCTCAGGATGACTTCACTGAGGACTGCCTGTCCCCCCAACGAAGACATGCCCCCAGAATTCAGTGTGCCCCCTCCCTAGGGATGGCACCTCACACATCCTTGTGTATGACACACACAGTCTTGTGGAGAGAGCCCATGACTCACAACAGCAGATATGGTTCATATAAGCTGGCTCAAATCTTCTGGTTTGGAAGAAGATGCACAACTTTGAGCACTTCAGGGCACTGGCCTTGGGGAAATAAACAGGAGGCTTTTAGCATCAGGCCTAAATTTGTAGAATCATGAGAAGGCATATAATCCTAAGACTTGACCCCTAAGAGGAAATAAATGAGTGGAGCAAGCCCATGCATAGAAAATTTCTGAAAGACACACAGGATATCTAGGCAGCCTCACTGGTAAAGGTCTTCTCTCACAATGCCAGTCAGTAAAAACTGGAAAAGGTGACTGCCTTGTCAAATGTGAAGACAGCAATTCAAGGCTCCAAGAAAACAAAGAACCAAGGAAATATGACACCACCAAAGGAACAAAATAAAGCTTCAGTGGCTGACCCAAAGAATGATGACCTACAAATTACCTAACAAAGAATTGAAAATAATTGACACAAAGAAGCTCAGTGAGCTACAAAAGAACAGATACACAACTAAACAAAGAAACAAACAAATCAGGAAATCAATACATAATCAGAACAGTGTGGTGGGAATGTAAACTGGTACAACTATCATTGAAAACAGTACAGGTTTCCTCAAAAAATTAAAAATAAAATTATCTTAAAATTCTGAAACCCAACTTTGGAGTATATATTCAAGATCCCAAGGAGTTGTCTGCATTCTCATGTTTATTGCAGTATTCTTCACAATAACCAAGATACAGAAACAACCTAAATGTTCATTTGTGAATGATGGATAAAGAAATTTTGTTCAGTGGAATATTATTCAGCTTTAAAAAAGAAGAAAATCCTGTTATTTGCAACAGGATTGGTGACCTTAAGGGCATTCTGTTAAGTGAAATAAACCAGGCACAGAAAGACAAGTACTGTAAAATCTCCACTTGTACAATCTGAAACAGTCAAACTCATAGAAGCAGAGAGTGTAATAGTAATTGACAGGAGCTGGAGGGAGGCAGAAATGGTAATGGCTAAAGGTACAAACTTTCATTTATGCAAGATAAGTCCGTTCTGTAGAACTCTATACAGCACAGTGCATATAGCTAACAATATAAAATATACTTAAAATGGCTAAGGAGGTAGAAAATATGTTGTGTTTTTGCAAAATATAATAACAATAATAAAGGGGCCAGAAGGAAGCTTTGTAAGAATAAGCTTATGGCCTTGCTGGTGATGATTTCACAGATGTATACTTACCTCACACTCATCGAGGTATATACATTAAATATGTACAGCTTTTTACAGGTCAATCATACCTCAACAAAGTAGTTTAAAAAAATAAAATTCAAATACCTGGACTATGTAAAATTCATATATATATATTCTTGCAAAAACTAAAACTTCAGTTAAGTGTTCTGATGCAATTAGGTTTTTTGTTTGTTTGGACTGCAAATAATAAGTTAATTTCACTATATACGAGAGTATTCAAAAGTTCCTGGGAAAAGAGAATTGAGAGATAATACAAATCTTTTCATGAACTTTTTGACGTAACCTCACAAAACAGAAAATAAAAGTTACCTTCCCTTGTATTTAAAAATCTGTGGTTCTAATGATTCATTTTAGATTCTTCCATCAATTGTTATAAAGGATGTAGTTTTACCACAGTAACATCAAAGAAAATGTGAATAAACATGTCGTATTTGATGGTAATTGAGAAAATTACTTCAACTGTCTGAAAATAGGTGACAGCTGTATTGAAATGACCAATATAAAGGGGATATTATCTAGTAACTTCCCTTACAGTATGGTGCCAGCATAAGGACTAATCTTGTTTGGTTGTGACAGTCATTAACCTATACTTAAAGCCAGGTAATTAGAAGGTGCAGAAACAAATTACATTTTAGACATTGATAAAATCAATTTTGATTTTATTTAAATGTGTTCCAATGGATGCCATAGAATTGCTTTTCTTATACCTTCAAATAATTTGATATGACATGTTAGTTCTTCACAGGTCATCATTTCCTTGCTGTTTTCCTCCCCTAATATAACAACCTGATATGCTCGTAGTTTTCCCTGTGACTATGAACTAGAGCTACAATGTATTGAGATCATTGAAATCTTTGATATAAAAGATTTGTGTAGTTCAGTGATTATTATTAAATAATAATATTGTGTAAGAATCTTATGGCTTGTACAAGGGAGAAAAATATATGAGAGTTAACTTCGTTTTCCTCAATCTAGAAGGAATGCTTTTTAGTAAGAAGCTTTAAATTGTTAACCTTTTCACTTAAGAAAATAAATATTTATACATCTTCAATATTCAGTTTCATTATATTTATATACTCTCATTATAAACTAATTCATTTCAGCAACTCTCAGAATGTTTGAATTCAGTACACTGTACTAATGGAGGTGCTAGATGCAAAGCAATGTTGCACACTATATTCCAATTACTCCCCAATTATCTGGGCCACTTTTTTTTATAGTAGATACTTCTGTCAATTTTAATTTCATCTTGGCTGAAACACAAAATGGTGTGAAGGCTAAGCAGATGGTTGTCACAAAGACAGGAACACAAATAAAATTTACTGGAAATTTTCCAGTCTGGTAGCAGAAAAGGGAGTAGTCACCAAAGTCACTTTATTGTTCATCAGTACTATGTACTAAACCCTTCATTTAACATGTGGAAAATAATCCTATGCAAATCCAAACAGTTCATAAAACATTTTACAGAATTGCAAAATGACTATTTGCACGTAGTTAGTAAAAGTCAATGTACTGAAGTGACTTTCTTATTAACAGATAATAAGAAAAATATATACAGCAACAGAATGAGTTAGGAAATGAACAGTTTATGCTTATTTTTGTATTGTTTAGGCATTCTTTGCTTTGAACTGAAATGTGGTCTGTTCAAATGCATTTCAGCAGGAAAACATGTATAAAATATTTGTGTATTGTGGTGATGGGTTTGGGGTGGGGGAACATTTGAATGTTCCCTTCCCTTTTTAGTTAGGGTTACTTATTTACAACGTAAAGGGACTCATCCCTTGAGTCCAAACCTTAAAGAAGAGAAGATGATGGACAATGTCATATATTTTTCAAATCTGGAAAAGAAATCAGAGATGTCAATAGTTGGTTGACATCTTATGAGTTCTTGAGAAATTTTACATATTTTAGTATAGAGGGACATGGGCAAATTGGATTACTTCAGATATTTCTAATAATGTAAATTAGCCCAAAGAGCTTCTCCAAAATATTCAGTTTTCAAAATATTCTAAAGTAAGATCACTTTTCTTATTCCCATAGTGTATGTTAATTCAGGTTATAACATGGAACAGATATAAACCTCCAATATAAAACTTAACTACCAAATCTAGGGCCACTTCAAACAGAAGCAGATCAGCAGGCTCACCTCGATGTTAATAGAACCTCCAGACTTCTATCTCTCTTCTTTCTGAGATAAATAAATCTAAATGAATAAATGCTGAGAAATAGTTTTACTTCATTTACTTTATGGAGAGTTGTGGTATGAAGTATTGATTCTTGAGGGAGATATGGGACTATAAATTAAATACATTTATGTGAAAAAGAGGAAATGACACGTACATATAAATTGTGTAACTGACGTGAAGCCTTTTTATGATATAGTATCTATATTTTGGAAAAGCCATTATGTTTATTAATTTTCATAGAGATCAACATAAAAATGTACAGGTTATACTTCATACTTAATGCTTGTTACCAAAAATATGAAAAGCAACACATACTATTATATTAGTCCATTTTTGTGTTGCTATAATAGCGTACCTGAGACTAGGTAATTTATAAAGAACAGAGGTTTATTTGGCTTACGATTCTGGGAGAGCTGCAACTGGCAGGCAGCCAGTGGGTACAAGCAGATCACATGGTAAGAGGAAGCAAGAGAGAGAGGGGAGGTGCCAGGGTCTTTTAAACAACCAGCTCTCATGGGAACTAACAGAAGCCTTTTTTCAGAATCTAGATTGACTCTCTGAGTATTCCATGCCTAGAAGTCCTTGATTTTCGCCTATGTACCCATTGGCAATTTGATGTCTTTCTTTGCTAATTTGTTGCCATAAGAAAATACCACAAATTGGGTGCCTTGGAAATCAGAAGTCTGGGATCAAGGTGTGGCCAGGGTTGGTTCCTTCTGATATTATGAGAGAGAATCTGTTCCATGGCTTTCTTTTAGCTTCTGGTGGTTTGCTGGAAATCTTTGGAGTTCCTTGGCTTATAAATGCATCACCTTGATCTCTGCCTTCAAATTCACATGGCATTCTCCCTGAGTGTCTGTCTCTATGTCCAAATTCCCTCTTTTTTATAAGGACAGCAATCATATGGAATTACAGTTCCCTGCTAATGACCTCTGACACTATTAAGATCTTGCTGAAGTAGGTGATTTGGCACTACCCACTCCTATGTTGGTGATCATTATGATATCATGTCATTTAGTTTTGTTGCAGAGGTTTCTGTGAGCTTAATTATGCCTACTTTGCTCTACTTTTGTGGGAGATATCTTGAGGTTCAATAACTATAATACCATCACCCTGCTGTTGCCTCATTAAGTTATCTTTTAATCATACTGAGCACTGTTAATGTTTTTTTAGTTTTGAGAATCATATTTTTAGTTCTAGAAGTTTTTATTCATTTTCTTTCTAACTCTTCGATTCTATCTATAATTTCTTTAAGGTCACTGGTTGGAAGTACTTGGGTTATGTTCCCCAAGTACTGTAACTTCTTTATTATATTTTCTTTATCTTCATTTCTCCATTTTGCATGCAGGTAGATTGGGAAATTTCCATCTCTTAAGCCAGTATCCTCTTTTCAATTTGTTAAGACCATCATTTATTCCATCATTCCAGTTACTACATTTTTATTATTCCTAGATAATTCTTTATTTTTATTTTTTATTATACATACGTTTGGGGTACAGCAGTGATTTTTCAATAATTGTGTAGAATGTGTGGTGGTTCTTTTTTAAACTTAATTTCTTAACTCAAAGTCTTTAATAGATGTTATTTTTACCTATAATTTGAGAATTTGAATCACAATTTGACCTTTTTTTCAGATATTATATTCTCCTTATTTTCCTGAATGTGTTATTCCTGTTTTGTAATGGTGAGTTTATATTTTACAACATGGTATTCCTTAATAAATTTTGTTTGAGATGCTATATTATTTCTTTTCTGTTGCTTGTAACAGAATACCTGGAGCTGGGTAATCTATAAAGAAACAATTTATTTCTCAAAATTTTAGAGGTTGGAAAGCCCACAGTTCAGGGAACACATGTAGTAAGGACCTTCATCTGTGTGGGAGTTCTCTACAGGGCCCTGTGGTGGCCAAAGTGTCACATGGTGAGAATGGGCTAAGCAAGAGAAAGCTAAACTTCTCACTTGCTATCTTTATAAAGCCATCAAAACCACACCCATTACTCCATGAATGGATCAATCTATTCACATGGGCACAGTCCTCACAATCTAATCACCTCTTAAAAGCCCCACCTTTTAAATACCATAATTGAATTTCCCACCCTTTTAACACTGTTACAATGGGCACTCAGCCGCCACATCTCTGACACTAGGGTCAGAGCAGGAAGAATTTCTTCTGGTGGTAAAAAGTAGGCAGAGGATCTACACAACACTCATCCTCACCACAGAGGCCCATAGATCCTTTGGAGACAAGCGTGGGCATTGCCCTACAAAACTAGTGCCTTAGAACACTAGCACAAATGGTGCACTCCCCACCCCCCACCCTTGGAACCCAAGCTGATGAACATCTGTGCCATCTTGAAACCAGAGCTATTACAGGAGCACACCCTGCCCTGGGGCCAGTAATCACAGTGCTTCTGAGGCTTAAGGCTCTGCTCTCCACCTAGGGCACTTATGGGAAAGGCTGCAACACTCTGATTGCAGCAGCTTGAAACCTGGGCTCACAGAAGCTATGACTCTGTTCAGCAGCCTCGGAAGCCAACACTTGTCCTGAACTGATGTGCCTCCTTGTCCTAGGTCAGAGATCAGATAGGCAGACCCTCTTCTGGTGGGCCACACCCCATTCCTCCCCCTATTGCAGCAGTGCCAGCTGATGAAGTTGTGCATGCCTAAGCCCCCAAGTCAGAAAAACAGCTCACAGTTTTCTACCCTAATGAATATGCCCTCAGGCCATTGGAAATAAAGGGCATCTGCCCCTTCCAAAAAAGTGACCTAATGTCTTCATCCTTAGCAGTCCCACCTAGTAACCTTGTCAACAGTCCCAGAAGTGGATTCACAGGCTCCTTCACTGCAGGACTGCCTAGCAGTCCTCTGCACCACTCACAAGTGGCTGGACCAGGACTGCCACCATGTGCCTCCCACAAATGGCCAGATGGGGACCTCCACCACATGCCTGCATAGCAGCCTCACCCATTTCCTGAGAATCGGTTCAGCAGCTCTGCCTGCTGTCCAGCACCTGAACCGTGAAGGAAAGCATGACCTTGAGCCCACTGCCAGTGCCACATACTGGCTCCAGAGCATTGCTGTCACTTCTATCCTTCTCCAAGAGTCTATCCTGCACTTCACCAATGCCCAGCCCAGGCACAACCAACTCCAACTCTCCCATATTCAGGTGTTCCTGCATTTTACAGGCAGGAGGAAAGAGGGAGAAGCAAGGACCCAGGAGAAGCCTCTGCACATGGGAGAGAGGAAAGAGAAACCCTGCTCAGGGCCGTCCATTCAGGCCGAGGAGCTTTAGCACACCCCAATGTACCTACCAGGAGCACAGGACACTAGCTGGGGTGCCAACAAGCCCACCCAGGGCCATTCACCTCAGCCAATGATTGACAGCACACAGAGGCTCTTCTCCCAAAAACCAGAGATCTTAATCACATCCTCAACAACCCAACATTCTATCACTCACATCAGCAAGGAACCAATGAGTGCCCAGTGCCAAGGCCACAGAGGCACTCAGACTATTCTGAGGATGAATATGGTTGAAGTTACCACATTGAAATCTTTACCTTTGTTTTATACAAGATGTGTATTTTAATGATTTTTTTTTCAAACCGTACCTCTTCTAAATATGTTTGAAAAAGATTAGAAGATTGTCAAACTTCAAAATGTGTTAATGCTACCATCTTTTCTCAAAAGTCCAAGAATATTTGGGGGGTTACAAAAGCACTCACTAGTCAGTCCACAAGCACAGGGACTTTCCTTTTAAAAATTGGTCCAGTTAACTGCGGCTCTACTATTCATCCCAAGAGAGTTTATCTTCTTACAGATAGAGCATATCAAATTATGTGCTTATGTCTGATTATTTTTCTGTCTCAGCAAAGTTTCAAAATGGCCATGGTGTTCTTCCACTTGTCTAAACATGAGGTTGACTTCTTCCTCCTAGGAAGACAGTGAGTTTGTGAAGGCAGAGACAAAAGAACCAAGTAGACACTGTAGAGATAAGCAAATTTCTTTCTTCTCTAGGTCACTTTCCCAGATGGATCACCACATGTATCCTAAATATTCTTTTTATGATTAATGAGTCACTTGGCACAAACTAACATGGCTTAGTCATAGTTTCAAGAATAAAACCCTAAGGGGTCATTCTTCTATTTGGCTATTAAAATGGTAACAGCTCAGAAATCTGGCTCCATGTGAATTTTCACTAATAATTCATGAACTTGATAACATTACTAAGTTCATGAAAGTATTAATTTGTCTTAAGATCCTGAATTATAACTCCTAAAATAGTTTCATAATTTTAAATTTAGAAGCATATATGGTACTTCAAAAAGTTCATGTAAAGATTTGTATTATCTTTCAATTTATTTTTTCACAAACTTTTTGAGATATCCTTGTATATAGCTATGAGCTATTTCATCATACAAATATTTTTTTTGTATAACTTTTATTCTTAAAACTAAATTTTATATAAAAACTAAAAAAATTAAAATCATTTCTCCTAAAATTACATTGCGTTTAATCACTGGAAGTATCTGCCAAGGTAATCAGAAACGTCAGGTTTAATTTTAACATGCTTGAAGCATTTATTTAACCATCTGCCTACCTCCCTTAGCAATATAGAAAAAATAAAAGAAAGCATGTGGATATCAGTGAAATACACAAGATAAGACCATACCTTTAGCAAAACATTATTTTATTGCTTCAAAAATATACTCTAGGCTAACTTTACTCTAAATCAGAGGAGTACAGAACTGTAGAAACTCATAAGCAACAAACATACTAATATTGAACCAAAGCCCATGGTGTTTATATCAGAATTGTTGGCTACAAAGGAACACGCACATTTTTAACTTTATGTTTTAGCCTTCCAAAACTATTGTACCTAATCAGGTACTCCTGAATTAGTATCTTGAAAATTCACATTGGTAATAAAACAAGCCAAATTTCTCCAGCTTACATGAATGCAGCCATTTTAGCAATTCTGATTTTTATTCTTACACTAATGTTTCCCAAAATACGTTTTGTGAAAAAATAATTTTTTAGCCTGTCTATGAGCATTACCGAAATTTCTCATGATCTGAATAAAATTGGTAGCAGGAGAAGACCAGTTGAATTGAATCTACTTAGAAAAGTGAATTCTATTGTAAATATTTTTAATATTTTGATTTACATTTATCTTAAAAAATAATGGAAATAATGGAAAGATAATGGAAATCAGTTAAGAGCATTATCTTTTAATAAAGTTTAGGTTAGTATTACAATGTGCTAAGTTTAGAAAAAATAATATTTTAATTTTTGAAAAGTTTTTCTATTCAATTCTATTCAGTTTTTCTATAATACTATCAAATACAATCATCACATCCTGAACTTTATATTTGACTTTTACCAAAAGTTATAAAGAGGGTCATTTTTGCAAAAATATCTGAAAACTAATTCAATTTTTAATAGCTTCCTAATCTTTTGATATTCAAGTTGGTCCTTGCCTCATTTGCAACATTTTTATTTCTTTTGCAATGATTGCACTGTATTTGCTTTGTTTAAACATACAATCAGCCGTAGACTGTACCACGACTGTGCTAGCTGTTTATCTGCTGTTTCCCCACCTCTAACTGCTGGGCTAGGAATCTCAAACTATATTTCCCAGGCTCCCTTGCTAGGGGCTTCCTATGGGCACTGCCAGTAGGAAACAATGGTAGGAAATCACAAGGCAAAGAAAAGAGAAACTTCTGTCTAATGTCTCTGTAAGTATGAGTTGCTGGAGGTTACGTTTTGGCGACAGGGATAATTATGGATTCCTGTAGCCTGGGCGGAGGCAGACACTTACCCACACTTCAGCACTGATGATTGCTGCACATTTTTGGATGGAAACAAGACCAAATGTAACGATATCTCCCAATACAGCAGCAGTTGCAGGCTTGTGTGTTCCATAACAGGATTGGCAGCAGTTTCTGAATATTACGTTTTCTTTCTTTTTGCTCCTCCAGTCACCTCTCATTTTGTCTTTGTTGTTGTAGTCCTTTAAACAACTTTGGAAACATTTCTCTGGATTAAATACCACCTGTTTGAAACGAGCAGAGTGATTTCTGTTTTCTGGACTGTGCACTCGAAACAGGGCCCAAACTGTTGATCAGGATGGGTAGGGATAAATTCTTATGTTAAGAATGGCAGACAGTTGGAGTAGACACTAACTTTTAAGCGACCAGTATATTAAAGAATATTTTAGTTTAAGGGTTACTTTTTTTCTCCTAGAAACCAGATACTTTGGGAGCTAACATGAATTCTTCGACATCAGGAATAGTCTGAGTAAAGGTTATGACAGTCAAATCATTTTGAGAAAAGTAGGTATTATGGGCTGAATTATCTCTCTCTAAAATTCATATGTTGAATTCCTAACCCTCAGTATATGACTATAATTGGAGATGGAGTTATTAAAAAGGTAATTAAGTTAAAATGATCTCACATGAGTGGGCCCTAATCCAATCTGACTTGTGTCCTTTCACAAAGAGAAAAGAGAGACCCAAGGGAGGCTCAAGCACAGAGGAAAAGCCAAGTGAAGACGTAGCAAGAAGATGGTCATCTGCAAGACAAGGAGAGAGGCCTCAGGAGAAACCAAAGCTGCCAACATCTTGGACTCTCAACCACCAAAATTGTGACAATATAAATTTGTTGCTTAAGCCATCCAGTCTGTGGTATTTCATTATGGCAACCTAGCTGACTAACACAATGGGTTAAAGTAAAGTGAAGAGTTTTCTTTACTGTGCAAATGTTCATTGTGATTTTTTTAAGGATGTAATGCCACACGTTTTCCAAATTGCTCACTTGCCTCTTCTTTTTTTTTTTTTTTTTTTTCCACCGTGTCTCACAGACCTTGTGTTAGCAGAACATTCTTTTCCAATTGCTGCCAATCTTAGTTCTGGCTGCTAAGACAAATATGCAATAAACTGGGTGATTTAAGCAACCAAAAATTATTTCTCACAGTTCTGGAGGCTGGGAAGTCCGAGCTCAGGGTACCAGCATGATCAGGTTCTGATGAGGGCCCTCTTCCTGGTTTGCAAATTGCAGTTTTCTTGCTGTGCTCTCACATAGTGGAGAGCAGAGAGAGAGTGAGAGGAAGCAAACTCTGTAATGTCTTTCCTTATAAAGGCATTAGTCACATGATGAGGGCTCCACCCTCATGACCTAATTACCTCCTCAATGTACCATATCCTAATACTATCCTAAAGGGGGTAAGGATTTCAATATAGGGATTTTGCAGGAGGGATGCAAGTATGCAGTCAATACACTGCCTTACACTTTTTGCTCATTGCCTCATTTCTTCCCTCCCGCCACTATTCTTCAATTTCCTTGATAAGACATTTAGTACTATAACTCTTGAGTCCAAGCAGCACTGTCCTTTTCTTTTATCTTTTCATAATTGTAGCTACAGACATCCTATTGGAAGTCCTAATGCATCCTTCCCAGACAACCTTTACCTAAGGTCCTCCTCAAAGGTAAATTTTCATCAGTGAGCATGACTTCATGGCTCCCTTATCTTCTCCCCAATATACACCATAACAAAATCAGGAATTAACAGGAAGCCTCAGAAAGAAACAAAAGGACATATTTAACATAATTTCAGTAATAATTGAAACTCAAAAACATATTAATATTTTCTCTGAAAAGTTAGTCCAAGATATAAAAACCCTCACAAATTTGGAATATTTATTTCTTTACTCTTTTCTTCAAAAAGAATAGTTCATTCATTTTCTATTGTTGTGCTACAAATTACCCCACCACTTTTTGTGCCTAAAATGACAAACATTTACTATTACATAACCTCTGTAAGCCAGGAATTTGGAAAGCTTAGCTGGTGATTGGGGCTCAGAGTTTCACAGGAGGTTTTTGTCCAGATGCTGGTCAACGCTGAAGGCTGGAAGGATCAGCTCCCTAACTCACATTACTCTTAGTAGGATGCCTTCCTGCCTTACCAGCTGTTCTGCACAAATCTTAGTCCTTCGTATGTGGACTTCTTACTACATGACATCTAACTTTCCCCAGAGCTTCTGATCCAACAGAGGGGAAAAAGCCACAATATCTTTAATGACCTACCTTCATAAGTGACATACCATCACTTCTGGGATATTCTATTGGTCATAGAGACCAGTCCAGATACAGTGTTTGACAGAACTGATTGTACAAGGGTGTGGATAACAGGAGGTCAGGATCATAGGGTCATCTTTGAGGCTAGCTACCACAGGTAAAGAAATATAAAATAAATCATAGAATTAAATTTTGACACCACTTACTAAAGTTTTCCTTAGGTTTTTCCCTTGAAATATATTGCCAATATAACCTATTTCTCAGGGTTTTTAACTTTGTGATTCTTGGTATTTTCCAGGTTTATGAACAGTTTTAATAATTTTATACCACCCACAACACAATGGATATCAAGACAGTTTTGTTCACATTTGTGGAAATAATGAAAAAACTGAGAAGCAGATGTGAGGCAGGTATGAGTTTGTCTTGTGATACTCAGGGCTCACACATTTATTTCATATCAGACTTTTTTTATACTGCAAAAGAAATTAGTTTATAATAGACTGGAAAATGAACAGTAAATGTATGTAGCAGATAATGCATGTTATTCTACTTGTGACAATCTAATTAATAAAATACTTTCAACAAATGAAAATATTTTCCTCATGAGAGTATCACCTGTGATTTGTAATAGGTAATTTCAGTGTATCAACCTCAATTATTATAGAACTTGATAGTATTTTTTCCCTTCTTGGCAAATGACTCATCGTATATGCAATTGCTTGAGCTGAAATCTGAGCCATTCTTGATTTCTGCTTTCTTCTAATCCTCCACATCTAAACTCTCAGCAAATTCTGTTGGTTCAATCTCCAAATTATATGATGAATCTGTCCACTTTTGCCAATCTCCACTTTAATCCAATTCCACACCATCAGTATTCCTTCCCTGGCCTGTGCAACAGGCTCTTGTCTCCTTGCTCACTAGTTTTCTTCCATCCTATTTAGTCTTAACTCAAGAATCAGAGTCATCATTTGAAATTGAAATGTGCAGGTAAAAATTGGCAATGGCTTCCCATTGCATTTAGATTAATATCCAAACTCCTTATAGTGGCCTTCAAAGCCCTACAACTTATTCACCCTCTAGCCTCATTTCTCTTGAAGTTCCAGTCCCATTCATCTTCTTTCATTTCTTCAAAAGCCACGCTTGTTTTTTTAATGCCTGAAGCTCTCCACACATAAACTGTTCTCTTTGAAAAAGGTTGTTTCCTTATTCTTCCTACGACTAACTTTTCTCATATTTCATGTTGCACCTTAAATACTATATCCTCAGAGGTTTCCCTGAATAAGTCTATTTTGCTAGAAGATAGTAGATTCTTTTTCTAGCATCATGTTTTTCAACCAGTAATCTCCCAAACTTGTTATTCTCTATTATAGCAACCTCCACTCCATTGCTTTCTTTATTCATTTGTCCATTTTCCCATTGTCATCCAGAAGATAGAAATGCATTACCGTTGAATCCTTGTGGCATATTACAAGGTTTTGTATATTTTTAAATAAATATGTGAATAAACATACAGTCAAATATTCATTGCAAATTACCTAAATTACATAATTAGAGTAGTTCCTCTTCAAATTACTACTTCTGAGTAGTAGGTCCACTCAGAGCCTGGCCATTTGACCTGTTAGTCTGACCCATTGCTTTTCTACCCTCAGCTGTGGATAACTTGAGTAAAATTAGAATTTTTCACATCTCAAACAGATTTTTCACAATTTTCACCATTATACCAGACTCACCTTTTCAACCTGGAAAGTGGTTTTCAATAGCTAAAAATTATTTTAAATAATCAAAATATTTTACTAAAAGTCAAATATTTTATAAGTTAAAATACCTAAATGCTAACTGGGCTGGATAGTCAAACAAATAACCTTAACTTATAAAAAAAAGCTAGAGATGGAAATATTACCCTGTGATTTGGAGGTCAGTCAGTCCTCCTAAAAGGTTTTTACCCACTGCCACTAATGTGACGTTTTAGCCACTAAAAACATTTATGGATAACAGGGAATCCAACAGTTGGAAACTAATAAAAGGTACTACCACAGTCCGCCTTTTACAATCCCTTTTAAAAGTCTTTAGGATCTTTAATGTTTCATAGTGGGTTGAAAATCACACATGCTTTCAACATCTCAGAAATAGCAGACACAGCAGGATGAAGAAGTGTGTTCTTTAATGTTGCTTTAGCCATGTTATTGGATGACCCTCTTCAGACAAATGTTACCATATTTAAACAAACTGCTGATATCACCGTTAATACAACAAATTTAAGACAGAGAAATCCCAAGTCAGGAAACACTTTGAACATTTGACTATGTATGACAACTTTGTGAGTTTTATTTTTTAAAGTATTTATTTTTTAATTGACATTCATTGATTATACACACTTGTGGGGTACAGAGTTATATCTCAATAAATGTATACAATGTGTGGTGATCAAATCAGGGTAACTAGCATATTCATCATTGCAAACATTTATTCATTTCTTTGTGATGAGAATATTTGAGCTCCCCTCTTCTAGCCAATTGAGAACACAAAATAAATTATCGTTAATTAAAGATGCCTAGCACTACTGTATACCACTACAACTTATTTTTCCTATCTCACTATGATTTTGTATTATGAACTTTGTGAGTTTTAAGCATCATAAGCATCACAAAAATAGCAAATTTATAAAACAATACAAAGCACTTTTTGCTTTTTTCTAGTCCCACAAACTCACAAGAATAAAAATTTTGCGTTCATATTTATTATTTGCTTTTCTCCATTCTAGTCATATATATGACTTTGAATTTTTAAAATTCAGAGTAAATAAGTTTTATATTTCTCATTTCTCACATATAGTTGAACTTCTAATGATACTTCAGTGGGTCCCTCCCTAATGATTTCCATTTTTACTGGATATGGGGAGTGCAATAATTATACTTTGCCTTAGTTTATTCAACTAGAAAGATTGCCAGATTCTTAGTCAATCAATACCTAATATTAACTGTATGTCTATTATGTGCCTTACACTTTGTTAAGCTCTGTGTGAAATTCAATCAGGTTTATGTCCCTTTCTCTGCCTCCTGGAAATGAATCAGGAAGGGAAAAATGTGAGGACCTCAAGGCCTCACATTCTTGGCCCACCTGGCCCCTGAAAAATCTTTAGTTTTCCTTGGAACTGATGCTACCTTCTGAGTTTGCTTCAGAAATGTCCTGGATTAAGGGCACAGACTCTCATCTTTGTTGTTTTTAAAAGGTCTTCTTCATCAGAGGAGGGGCATGGTGGAGCTGCCTCAAGGCAGTACCTATGATAATCCTGCGGCATGTAAGAGGTATTGTCATAGCACAACTCACCTTTAGATACTTTCCATTGCACATGACTGAGGGCTTCCACTAGAATTTTATCATACAAAGAAATCAACTGGATAGTAGAAAAGTTATAGCTAAAAAGTATAATAGCAAAGTGAACTAGACTAAAAGTTTGAACCAATCTGACTCAAATGTTGATGTCATTTGAACATATTCCTCAAAATTATGATTCGCATAATATTAAGATATTACTAGCCAACTGTTAAGAAAATTGACACCATATAATATATATTGGTTTAAATGATGCATTTCATGTTAGTTTATAGATAGCCCTCCTCATCTTACCAGTTTGTATCAAAAGAAATGATTCCTAAATTACGAGACTTTTTTTTTACTATTTGAACCACATTAGTTCTAAGGTTTTGTTAGTAGTTTTTTTTTTTTTTTTTTTTAGGTTAATGCAATACCTAAATATGAGAAAAAAGATACTGCCTCCATCAATGTCTGAAATTACCAGGAAGCCTTGACCCATTTAAAAACAAAACAAAACAAAACAAAAAGCTATCCACACTTAGCTATCATTTCATTAGAAGCTTATTAAAGATAAACACAAGTATTTATTTACAAATGGTGTACTAGAAACATAATCAAATATACTCCCAAGCATGCAATCAGTCAGGAAATATCTTGCATAACAAATCTCTGTGGGATTATCTGACACTGTTATGGGTCCCCTTGATTTCTCGGAAGCTTAGAAACATAATGTAGTCTGTGTTTTGGAGGTATTCCATGATTTATATAGAAATGGTAATCTAACTTTCCTGGCTCAACAATTTTGTCATATCATGATTGTTTTTTTACTGTTCTCTTTACGTAAGGTACTTCAAACTCATGAGCTATTAATTTACCTGAATGTTCTTTTGAAATGATTCTCTTAGCAGGATAAATGATATGAAATTAGCTCTTTAAAACTGAGACAAAAGAAAAGTCTTTCTTAGATTTTAAAGGAAATTTCACAAAATTAGTATTTTTTATTGACATAAATAAAAAAAAAATTTCTAAATGAGTGTGGTAGACAGAACTGCAAAATGGTCACCAAGATTTCCCACTCTAACACTAGGGACTGTGAGTATGATATTTCATGCTTGTGAATATGTTATGTTCCACGGCAAAAGAGACTTTGCTGATGTAATTAAGATTACTAATCAATTTACTTTAAAATAAGGATTTGATTTTGCATTATCAGGTGGACCTAATCAAATTGCATGAGCCCATTAGAAGCAGAGAGCTTTCTTTAGCTAGTGGAAAAAGGAGAAGCCAGAAAAATTGGAAGCCTGAAAGTGACATGCTGTTGGTGGCATGATGATGGAGGGACCATGCAGAAGAACTGGAGAATGGCCTCTAGGAGCCGACAGCCCTCCTGGCTGACAGTAAGAAAGGAAAGAGGGACTTCATTCCTACAAGTCATGGAACTGAAATCTGTCAGGAACTTAAATTAACCTGATAGAGAATTCTTCCCCAGAGCCTCCAGAGAAGAGCCCACCCTGCCTACACCTTGATTTTAGCATTGTGAGACCAGGAGCAGAGATCCCCGTGGAGTCTCCCTGACTTCCTCACTACAAGACTTTGAGAAAAAAAATGATGTTGTCTTAAGCTGCTAGCTGTGTGGTAATTGTTATACAGTAATAGATAACTAACACAAAGATATTCTCAAGTTACCCTTTGATTCCTTCTCAGAGATTACGGTAGATCTAATGTAATTACTCAAAATTTCAGAATTTTTATTGGTTTCCTTTGGAATAAATTTGATGAATATATTTTACATGCTGTCTCTTTGGACAATTTCTGTTACTTAGAGTATTTAGGATATGTCAGTTTATGAACCTTCAGTAATTATGTTATAGTGTGGTAATCAAGTGTAAAAGTAAGCAGGAATCTAATATATAACACTAGGCATCAACTTTTAATGAAAATTTCAAATGAAACATTTTCATTTTGAAAGTTTGGAACATTTGATTTTTGTCCACTACTGGCCTTCTACCTTATCTTCAAGCTCAGAGGAAGTATATGCAATGGTCATTATAAAATCAATCTTAAGTTTTTATTTTTTTAATTCTAGTATAAAACACAATTTTATATTCAAAAACCCTACAGTGTATCATATATATTTACTCTTATTAATCTTGAAAAAATTGATTTCAGAGCCAGGCACATCAGGCAGCACTATTAATTATGCATTAACTCAATTCTAACATAACTTCTGTGCTCTCATTAAACTCTTGAAAATCAGTTCAAATTACAAATTAAGTGTAGTGAAAAGAATTTTACTTTGAAAGAAATCATCTATTTTATTCAAAGGAGTGTTAATCTATTTTCTGTCCCTTCATTTTGTTCTTCAAAGTTCTCTTATCCTTTTTTCCTCAGGTTCAAGTCTCTTCAATATTGAGAAAATTAATGAAATAATGGCTGAGAAACCTTTGTGAGATACGTATCACCTTTTTAATCATTATTATAGATTTCTGGGTCCCTAAGAGACCATTTGAGGCTTTTTTATCCCATTAGATTAGTATTGCTTAAAAGTGTTTAAATCATCACATCAACTAATTAGTTCTTATAATTAGTGCATAAATGACTTTTTTTTTTTCTGTACTGTCTTTCAAACCAGGTTAAGATTTATGGGTAAGTTGAGGAAGTGCCTACCTACACAGCTTAATTTGAGAGATATTTTATAATCCCTAAATATTTTCACTTTCTCCACAATTTCCACACAAACCCTGTTTCTGGAGGAGTTTCTTTTGGGAGATATAAAATGTCATTCATATATTCACCTATCTATTTATTCATTCTCTCAATAAATATTTATTGAGCATTCTTTAAATTGATGAGGCTAAATCAGTGAATAAGAAATATTTGCTGCTTTTCTATTGCATTTCGAAGATAAAAATGATTACAGAAACATATATGCTAACTTGACAGATGAAAAGAGGATAATATGGGAAAATAAATATCATTTTAAGGTATTAGGACAGGCTTCCATAAGATGTAAAATCTGAATAGAACCCTGAATAACAAATAAGTTTGGTAAATGAAGTAAAGAGTGATTACATTTATTTGTTTGAACTTTCCTGGGGATCAGCACAGCAAACTGTATGTGTAGAAGGTAGGGGAGGTTACCAAAATTATCATACTTTTGAGGAAGCTTGGTGCCTTTTGGAAATATACAAAGTCCATGTGGCTGTAGAGTAGAGTATAAGGTGAGGTTTGAGGTTAGAAAAAAAAATTAGCAATATTAAAAGGGAACTTGTTACGTTAAAAAGTTTAGAGTACAGATTTTACACATATTGTTTACCAATTTATCTTGATATTTTATCTCTTTAGATTCTTATCACAGTGTTTAAAATTATAAAAATAAAATTTATCATGATGTAGAAAATTTGGGGCATCACAATAAATATAATCCTAAGCAAAAAAATATATATATATTTGTAATGATTTCTGGAAATGTTTGCTCGTATCTATATTAACTAATTTCTTCACTGATTATCTCATACATGCTGGTGAGTGGTTCTATTGGAATAACCGTTCCACAGATAGAAATTATAAAATCTAGACAGTACCCTTCAAAAAAATTTGAGGGCTCTAGAGGGCGAATAGACAGGCATAACTGAAAATAAGCCAAATTTGAGAAGAGGTTATGTGAATCAAGTGAAGTTTGCATTTATGCGGCTCTTTGCCTGAGGGGCTCCTTTGTCTTCATGGCTCAGAATAGCTAGAACTCAAAAAAAAAAAAAAAAAAAAAAAAAAAGCCACAGTATTAGTGGTTTGGAGACAGAGGTTATTGTTGCCTGGGTAGCCGGAATGTGAGCAAAAATATATCATAAAAAACAGAGTTACAGAAAGGGTGACCTCAAATATCTGAGTATAAATTCCATTCAAATACTTGGCTGGCTTATAAATTAGGTATTTTACACAAATTTTTTCACCAGGGGCCTGTTGTTAACTTTAGCTGAATGGCTGAAAGTATTCAGTGATGCTTTCAGCTATTGCCCACCTCATGGACAGACAGAGTTTAGAGAATGAGCCCAGTGAAGTTAACTGACTAATAAAAGAAGAATTAATTCTTTTCAGAAGAGGAGAACAAAATCCAGTCTCCATATCTTCTATCATGTCCAGTATACAATAAAAATTATTAGTTATGTAAATAAACCATAAAATGGGACCCATAACAGAGAAATATGCTTCTAACAGAAACAGACCTTTATATTTATTATCAAGGGAATAAAAACATTAAATTGGATTTAAAGACATGAACGTTATTTTAGCTAATAGAAATATATTCAAGAACTCACCTCAATAGATAACCTGTCTAATCTGATATGTTGCCACAGTATATTTATCATATATGTCTATATAAACTAGATAATGTTGTTTAATGCAAACGTATTTTTAATTATGTAAATGGAACTGGTTATGTATCTCATTGCTTTCTGCTTTTTTCACTGAACAGGATGTTTTTAATATTATAATTAGTGCCATGTGTACACTTAGGCAAGACTTCAGATTTCTCCATCCCCCACATTTTATTTCACCTTTCTCCTAGGAATGGTCACATGGATTGATTGACTCTCCACCACAATAATAAGACGAACATCCTGGCATATGCCATTTATGGTCCTGTCTGATCATTTCTTGGGATATATACCCAAGAGTAGAATTCTGTGTCACAGGATATGTGAATACTTAATTTGTGGGTGTCATGTTTTATAGGTCACCAAAATAGCTATACCAATAAGCACATAAGACTTCCTATAGACCCATCATATTTTCAACAATACTTGGCATTATCCAGCTGTCTAATTTGTTTCCATCTAATACACATGAAATAAAATTTTATTATAGATTTAGTTTGACAGTGAACTTTAGCATCTCTTCATATTCATGTTAGCCTTCAGGATTTCCTTTTATCTAAATAACTGTTCACAACCTTTGCCAATTTTTGTGACAGAATTGACTTTTTCTAGTTAATTTGTAGAAGCAACACAAATATTCTGTTTCAGACATTGAAATATCATCCCCCAGTTAATCATCTATCCAATAAATTGGCCCACAGTATCCTGTGTTGAATATAAAACATTAATTTTGATTTAATTAAAGTTATGTTTATATTGTCTTTTGGCTTATCTCTGCAATTTTTGAAATTCTTCTCCACCCTAGGTCACAAATACATTCTACTAAAGTTTCTCCTACTTACACTGTAGTTATAATTTTCACTTTTGTCTTTAATCCATTAGAAATCCATTTTTGTATCTAGTTCTCTCTTAATTAAAACTAAGAAATACTGAAGACAATCTGTTCTATCCTAAGTTTAACTACCAATTCATATTGCTGGTCATGAAAATACAATTTGTCCTCCAAAAGGCTTGTGTCAGTTCCCCTTCCTTCTAGAGCTTTTGGAGTGGCTACCTGATGAATCAACAATTGTCCACAACTTCGTCTTCTGTTGGATAAGTGAGATTTATGAAAGAGTATTTCCATGTGGATAAAATAGTGTAGTTAGAGTTTTTGATTACTTGCTGGTTTCAGACTGCAAGCATGGCATCTAATAGTGAACATATCTTGATATGGCAGAGCCATTCTAAAAAACAAACAAAACAAAAACAAATAAAACAAAACTTTATTCTAGGATCATGGAACAATGATCTCACTTTACTTTTTATTCCTTATGGTAACAACTCCTCTTCTGTATAAATATCATTTATTATAAAAGAGCTCACCAACTAAGAAAGACATTTTATATATAACACTTTTAGGGGTTTTCCAATTTCAAAGGATTCAACCAGTGCCTGAATTTCATGATTTCTATACTGATTTTCTACTATCTTCAAATTTTATGCATCTTATGGTAATTATAACATTTTGAAATTTTATCTTTAATCTGATATATTTTGATCCACCATAACATGCCAAAAATGCTCTTTTTTAAAGAATAATTATAAATTCTATGACAAACATTAAACTTAGAATTTTGCTTTAGATGAAGATTGAGTAAGTAAATAGGACAATTTAAGGCACAGAAAATGTTCAGCGCAATTAAAATAACAATATATTTCTTATATAATATCCTGTAAGATTTTCCTTAATGATTTGTAGAAACAAAAGAATCATAAGTAGTTTCACATGTACATTATCCGAACTTGCAATTACCCTTACATATTAATGTCATTTTCATTTCTCATATTCTTTAATTTAGTATCGATCTTTTTATGTTTTCTGTTTCTCTCAATCCTCACACTTCTCTTTTCTCACTTTCTCTGGACTAAAGTAAATTTTAATAGATAAAGTTCAGGATAAGAAATATGGACATATCATAAAATCATCACAAAAAGTTCTCTGAACCATCTGCAGAAAAATACTTGAAAATAAATACAATCTCTGTTGCAATTGAAATTTCAGTGGTAAGAAAAAGGTCGCTTAAAAAGAAAAAAGAGTTTTATAATGTCTGGTTGAAAGCTTAAAATGGCAAAATAACAGTGTAATTCTATTTCTTGAAAATGTAAATACAGCATAATATAAGGATCAATGGCTAATGCACTACTACTAAAGATTCCATTTGTGATGACACACAATGTAGTGGTAACAATAATCCTTCAAGGTTTCTAAACCTTACGTAAAGAAAAAAATATGACAAAAAGCCCTAAGTATTCTGAGATTGTGCATGATTGAGCCTCATATAGTCACCCTTGAAATATGAAATGGTTTTCACTGTCTCACACACCCCCCCAAGATATATAAGAACATTATTCCTTCAAAATACACTTAAAATACATCAATACAAATAATGATAGAACTGCATCTACTAATGAAGCTTAAGACACTTTTCCTGATGCCACTGGATTTCAGTGGTTCTTATTATCTGTATGAGAAAATATTATAGCCATGCAAATTATCCCAGTTTCATCTTAAACTAATAATAATCAAATTAACTGAATGATTTAGACTGCATGACAGAAGAGGCTGTGGCGATAAAATTGTCGTGCTAATGCATCGTGCAGATCAGAATTTTTTGGAGTTCCGTGCAAGAAGGTAGATTAATAAGAAATAAGGATAATGCATTTGGATTTAGACTTATATAAATCTCTTCCCTGAACAGCAGTAGGAATTTATAGAGGATACATAAACTGCAGACAGTGCTCCAAAGATAATCAGGGCTTAGAAATCTAATTATAGAATATTGTTCAAGTTTCTATGTTGAGTTGGATTCCTGGGGTAGGATTTAATATATTCAAATGGTTATGACCATGTTAGAAAAAACAAACAAAAATATACAGAAAGAAAAAGAAAAAAAAAACCCTTTACATGCTACTCACTGCACAAAGAAATTTTGCATTTCCTGTTATGTCTGCCATTCAATATGTGTAATATCCTTAACGCTGATAGATCTTCAATTTCAAATTCAGTCTGATTAATCATGGAAATCCTATTTGATCTTTGACTCAGTAGAATTTCTTTTACAAAATCTGTCAGTCTTCAATCCTGTTAAAGAAATGGCAAACATATGCAAAATTTGTGCTTTTCCAGTGTGGTGGATAAACTTGTCTGACATCCTTTCCAATTTCCTTAAAGTTTGGGTTCTGAAATCAGTTTTACCAATTCAGAACTGAGGTATGTGAGATGGAAGGAAGGGTGCAGATTTGTTATTTAGCGGATATGATCACAGCAGTGACAGAATGGTTCTGAAGCCAGAAGCTTCTAGATTCCACAGCTTATGACAGCAATAGCACCATTTTTCTGTATCATGGCTGTGGCTGCAATTGTGACTACAGCACAGTCTTTCACAGGTAGTCCCTGAGGTAGCAGCAGCAGCTTTCCCATATGTGACAGTGTTTGAAGGGATTGGGTCTGGGCTTAGCTTCAGTGAGTTCAGCTTAGGACCTGCTCCTGTACCCTCTCCAATAGTTTTGTATGAACCTAATAAAACCTTCTGTGTAATCTGAACAATTCAGAGTTTGTGAGAAGTGTTCATGTTACTTAACTTTAAAAAAAAATTACTAAGGGAAAAAATATAGGTGAAACACTTGAGGAAGAAAATGAAAAGAATATGAAAAACAAAATTGTAAGGGATGAGAATGTCTTCAAAAGAGTTCTTTTTTGTTTTTAATTGTACGTATTTATAGGGTACAAGATGATATTTCGATATATATCCGTATAACTTGTGTAATGATCAAATTAGTGTAATGAGCATATCCATCATCTTACACATTTATCATCTCTTTGTGATGAGAACATTCAAAACCCTGTCTTCTAGTTATTTTGAAATACACAATACAATGTTGTTAACTCTAGTTATCCCAATATACAATTAACAGCAAACTCTATTCTTCCAATCTCACTGTGACTTTGTACCTATTGACCAATCTGTCACAATCACCCACCTTCCCCACCCCTCCCCGTCCTCTGGTAGCCACCATTCTGCTCTCTACCTTTTCTATCAAAGTTAGCTAAACTGATACTTTGCAAAAGATATTTAAAATAATTAGTTTCAACATTAACATTCTTAACATGTTTGTTAAGTATTTTGTGTAATAAATTAAAATCTTACACTATTACAGTAGACATATGTAATTAGTTCCCAATTACACAGAGATTAAAACAGTAGAGATATCTTGAAATTATATGCCTGATATATATATACATATATATATGTGCATGTGTGTGTATATATGTATATATGTGCGTGTGTGTTTATGTATGTATGTATGTTCGTGTGTGTGTATATATGTATATATGTATGTATGTGTATATGTAGCTGATTCTAATTTTTTCATGGTACTATATTAAAGAATTATGGTTAAAGAACATAATCATATTATTTAAAGTTGCTATGAACACTGAATTAGCAAATACTGAAACATTGCTCCTAGGAAAAGTACAGGATTAGGTTCATGCTGAGAAGTTTTGGTCACATTTTTATCAACTGATCACTAAGTGACCTTGTTTTATGTGTGTTTCTGTTTAAAGGCACTTTATTTAATATATAGGGTTGATTCGTTAACATTGAACTCACAACCTACAGCACTATCACTCAAACTTTATACAGCACACATACTTTATAAGGCACATGGAACCTTCTAGTGCTTATGGACACTACACAGCCCTTCCACAGTATGCTCGGAGGCTGCTTGAACAGTGATGAAATTATCAATGGAACACACAAAAATATGCAAAACATGGCATTATGTAGACCACGAAAAGGACACTTGTTTATAGTATGAGAATTGAAACAAGAAAGGAGAACATCTCTTTTTTCAACATCAGCTGGGAATATGTACATTGGGCAGCTCAAATTTTTTGCTGCTCCGTGTATGTTCTTGAATGACTGCAAAAGTGCCACAAGTACTGATTTGGGGTTACAAGTAAATTTTAGCAGGTATACCCATGCACACATGCACACACATGCACTCTATGTGTATGTAATTATAGATATAGGTATAAATACATATTTTAAATATACATACACATAAGCAACATAGAATATACACAATATGGCATAAGATATACTAAATAACGTTCGTAATATTATAACACAGATATGTTAAAAATAGATTAAATTACCAGAAGAAAAAAACTAAAACACTATCCATCACCTCAATGAGAAATATGTCAGATCACTTTATTTCACTGATGGTTAAAGCAGACAAAGGGAAATATTAAAAATATTAAATATTCGATCAACACAATGGCAATGTAGATTCATTATTTCCAGCTTTAATAGAATACTAATTTTCCTCAAGTATAAATGGAACTTCATGAACACTAACCATCTAGCCATATATTAGGCTTTAAAGTTAGTTTCAGCAGATTTCAGAAAGTGAGGTATAGGCCACATTATCCATAATGTAATTATATTAGAAATCAACTTTTTTTTTTTTTTTTTTTTTGGTGGCTGGCCCATACAGGGATCTGAACCCTTGACCTTGATGTTACATGGCTTTACTCTAACCAAATGAGCCAATTAAGTACAGAATGTACATTCTTCTTATTGGCACATGGGAAATTCTCTAGGATAGACCACATATTAGGTCACAAATCAAGTCTCAACAAATCTGAAAAAATTGACATCATTTCAAGTAGCTTTTCAGACCCCAATGGATTAAAACTAGAAATCAACAACAAACAAAACTCTGTAAACTATACAAATACATGGAAATTAAACATGTTCCTGAACAACCTATGGTTCCAAGAAAAAACTAAAAAGGAAATGAAAAAAAATTCTTGAAACTAATTAAAATAATGACACATCATACTAAAACCTTCAAGACAAGAATGCCCTCTATCACCACTCCTATTTAACATATTATTGGAAGTACCAGCCAGAGCAATCAGGCAAGGGACAGAAATAAAGGGCATCCAGACTGGAAAAGATGAAGTCAAAGTGTCCCTGTTTGCAAATGATATGATCCTATACATAGAAAAACCTAAAGACTCCACCAAAAAACTCTTAGAGCTGATAAACAATTTCAGTAAAGTTGCACTATACAAAATCAACATGCAAATATCAGTAGTGTTTTTATACTCCAATAACAAACTAGCAGAAAAAGAAATCAAGAAACAAGATCATTTACAATAGTACTCACAAAAATAAAATACCTAAGAATCAATCTAAGGAGATGAATTACAAATCACTGCTGAAAGAGATTAAAGAGGACACAAAAAGATGGTAAAACATTCCATGCTCTTGGATTGGAAAAATTAACATTGTGAAAATGTCCATACTACCCAAAGCAATCAATACATTTAATGCAATCCCCATCAAAATACCAATGAAATTCTCTGCAGAAATAGAAAAAAAAATCCTAATATTCATATGGAATAACAAAAGACCCTGAATAACCAAAACAATCCTGAGCAGAAAAAATAAGGCTGGAGGCATAACACTACCTGACTTTAAATTATACTACAATGCTATAGTAACCAAAATAACATGGTACTGGCATAAAAATAGATATTTGGACCAATGGAACAGAATAGAGAACCCAGAAATCAACCCACATACTTAAACAGCCAACTGATCTTTGACAAAGACAGCAAGAACGTATATTGGGGAAAAGACTTTCTCTTCAATAAATGGTGCTGGGAAAAGGAATATCCATATGTAGAATAAATTTAGACTCATACTTCTCACCATATACCAAAATAAACTCAAAATGGATAAAAGACTGAAATATAAGACCTGAAACTAAAACTTCTAAAAGAAAAAAAATACGGAAACACTTCAGGAAGTAAGATGGGGCAAAGACTTTATGACTAAGATCACAAAAGCTAATTAACAGAGCAAAAAGACAATCTACAAAATAGGAGAGAATATTTGCAAACTATGCATCTGATAAAGGATTAATATCCAGAATATACAAGGAACTCAAACAACTTAGCAGTAGAAAAATAAGAAACCCAATTAAAATATGGACAAAAGAGCTAAATAGACATTTCTCAAAGGAAGATATATGAATGGCCTACAAACACATGAAAAAATGCTCGACATCACTGAGCATCAAGGAAATGCAAATCAGAACCACACTGAGATATCATCTAACCCCAGTTAGACTGGCCTTTACCAAAAAGACAGAGAATAAGAAATGCTGGCAATCATGTGGAGAAAGGGGAAAACTACTATACTCTTGATGGGACTGTAAATTAGTGCAGCCATTAAGGAAAACAGTATGGACATTCATGAGTGTAGTACAGATAGAATTACCATATGATCCAGCAATCCCACTGCTGGGTATACACCCAAAGGAATGGAAAATCATCATGTTGAAGGGATACCTGCACACCCATGTTCATCACAACTTTATTTACAATAGCCGAGAGTTAGAACCAACCTAAATGTCCATCAATGGATGACTGGATAAGGAAGATGTGGTATATTCACACGATGGACAACTACTCTGCCATAAAAAAGAATGAAATTCTGTCATTTGCAGCAACATGGATGAACTTAAAGAAAATTATGTTAAGTGAAATAAGCCAGGCACAGAAAGAGAAATACTGCATGTCCTCACTCATAAGTGGGAGCCAAAATAATAAACAAATAAATAAAAAGAAAGATAAAGCAATCATGTCGTAGATAGAATACCTGCCCTACCACTTCATTAAAGCTTAAATCCCTACTCTAACTATTGAGGATGGGAAATCTTATTACGGTCATTGAAAGGTGGGACCTTGATTGGATGGTTAGGACCATGCCATAGTGAATGGATTAATAATGGTGGTCATGGGCATGGGTCTGGAGGCTTTAAAGGAAGAACCCATGAAAAGTTCTCTCTCTCTGCTCCACAATTTTCTGCTATGTGAGACCTCTGGGTCACTGTTGCCACTGTAAAGGCCTTACCAAATGTATTCCCTGGACTTTAAACCTCACAGCCTCTGAAACTGTAAGGAAGAAATTTTATTTTCTTTATAAATTACCCAGTTCTGAGTATTTTGTTATAAGCAACAGAAACGAACTAATGCAAATCACAATAATTTGTTGAACTTTCAAAAGGAGAGAACAGAACTGAGGCCACAGAGGTGGAAGAAGGGAGGAGGAAGGAGGGTTAGAGAGAAATTGGTAAAGAGCCACAAAAAATGATTACATTTTATAATGTTGAATATACTAATTATCCTGATTTAAGCACCACATATTGCGCACAGATATAGATATTCAATGCTGTACCCCATAGATATGGACAATCAATTATGTTTCAATTAAAAACATTTTCAAATAGTCCATAAAAATTTACCGGGTGCAATTTTCTGAGTAGTGTGCAAGACAGATAGGTTACTTTTCTCAAGATACTCAGAATGTATCAGGGAAAACAGACATTAAACAATGAAATCACAGTGTAGTCAGTGTCAAGGAGAAATATAAGGAATTGTTATAACATTTTGTTCCCTTCTGTCTCAGAACTGCTTGTTGTCTGATTACTCTAACTGAAGTGCCCCCTTTCCTTCCTGTCCTCTACACCTGGTTACTTAGTTATCTTTTATCAGTTTAATTATTAGATTCTTAAGGAAACTTACTCTGTTTCTCTTTTTTTAAGAAACTCCCAAGTCTCACATAGAAGTCCTTTTGTAAGGTTTTTTAATAGTTATAAATCCTATATCAGAATAATTCACACATTCCATATTTCCTGTTTGCATGTTTGTAGTTTCTCCTAGTTTATAGTCTATTTTTTTCTCCTCAGCTATAATCTATTCATTATAATAGTACTATGTGATTGGTATTATTGCTCCCATAAAGTAGACAAGAAAATTGAGATCCAGAGGTTTTATATAACCTGACAAGATCATACAGTTTAGTAAGTAGTAGAATCAGGATCAAGCCCCAGTAAAGAAATTTTACCACCATAAGTAATGACAAATAAATCACCCCCAACACAAACGTGGTTGGCTACTTTAAGACACAGGTTTTTAGCAATAAAATATTTCAGGAGTCACAATTAGAAAATATTATTCCCAGTAGTGCTTTCTCTTCAACATATCTAAAACTTTCCAGTTAATAAACTACAAACTTTCTTTATTATATATTCTTATGCACCACACTTAAGATAATTATTTTTTATATGAGAGTCAGAGGAAGCAAGAAAATGCTTTGTTGAATCAAAGATGGACTTTACAAGAATCTCGTAATATTCCCAATGTACATTTTGTGGAATTTACAGATTTCCCTTATGGTTTATTTTAATCAAAAGATATAGTTTTAGTACTCCATGAGGACTGACACACACATAATATTGCAATTTCGAGAGATAGAAGTTACCCTTATTATGTCTGTTATTGAATCACTGAATATACACTGATTTTCATGGTTGAAAGGAATTTGACTAGAGAGGGAGAATGATGCAATATAGAGTATGTTGGTTTTATATTTGTAACAAGGGATATTTTCCAAGACTATTTCTGAACAAAATATCCAGCTGTGCCATGAGATGACTCATTCTTTTTACTCTTCCCTCCTCTATTTTATCCCTGTCAAAAGTATGGATAGTGCCTTCAATGCCCCTCTTCAACTGCCAACAAAGGCAGATCTTAAGTGCAAAACAACTGACTGCATCCATCTACCTACCCACAGGACACATAAACTATAATATTAAATCTAATCTATGTCCACTGGGCACCCTCTGTTTTTCTTCTAAACCATATTTGAAGCAGGACTCAGCCCTTGCTAGCATCCCTTTAAAATAACTCATCCTACAAAGCAACAGTGACTGATATAGATTGAACTAGAGATTTCAATGTATGGAGAATTATATCACTTTATCCATGACATAAAATTTCCTTAATTCTCTGTAGACACAATTCCACCCCAAGAATCTATCTGCCCATAAACATATAATTCTCTACCTGTTTCTTTGTACATGCAGTGTTGCTTTTTTTATCCTTTCCTGTTCTTTATTTTCTCTGAGCCTTTGCTGTGTTTCTCTTTCTTTTTCATGCAAATTAATTTTACTTTCCTGTGTTTCCCATATGCACACATTCAGAAATATTGACCCATTCACCAAACAACTGTCTGGATTTCTAGGACACACCCAACATTAAAAGGCAGCAGGGAATTGTAAAACATTTTTTTTTTCTTAATCAGCTCTCTACCAATTCAAAGGAGAGACTGCCCCTTTGACAACAAAATCACATGGCCTTCCTTATACGCTGAAATAATACACAGACTCCAACTTTACCTGTTTTTAAAGATACTACTGGGTCCTCTATTTGGGGGGGGGAATTTATTAACTGAAATTCTTAAATAATAAATACATAAAAGGAAACTTAATTAGCTCAGTGGCAGTGTCTACCAAGACACAGCTCTACAAAGACAAGGATGTAAAGTAAGATGTAAACGCTGGAGTGGGTTGAATGGTAGCACCCATGAGATATGTTCACTTGATACCTGTGAAAGTGATGATATTTGAGATAAGTGTCTTTGAGATGTAATGAAATTAATGATCTTGAGATGAGTTTATTCTGGATTAATCAGGAAGGTCCTAAGTCCTTATACAGGATGGAAGAGAAAATGATGGAGAGACACATACAGTGGGAGGTGATGTAAAATTGAGGCAAAGACTAGAGGGATGTGTCTATAAGTCAAGGAATACCAAGGATTGCTAGCAGCCACCAGAAGCTAGGAGAAAGGCATGGAACCAGAGCCTTAGTGCCTGTGGAAGGAACCAACCTGCCAACACCTTGGTTTTGAACTTCTGGCCTTCAGAACTGTGAGAAAATCAGTTTCTCTTATTTTGAAACACCTAGTTTATGATAATTTGTTATGGTAGCCCTAGAAAACAATACAGACACTCTTGTCTCAAACTAACAATGTTTTCTAACACATAATGGGTGTTGTTGCTTCTTTTTCCTTATTATACTGGAAATATGGTGAAGGGAATTGAGGATTGACATTGAAGTTATACCAAGGACTTTAAACTTGTGCTCCAACTTTTTCTTTCATTAACTGTGTGAATAAGTAATGTTCTTAGTTTTTCATCAAAAAATGGGATAATAATATTGTACTAAATATGGTGAGCAGAGTATGTAGTCTCGTTTTCTTATAGTTTTCATTTTTATATTATAAAATGATGTGATAACACATTTTTAAAAAATGAGCTAGTACTATAAAGTTTATTACAGAATGAAGCAGCTCTTTGCTCTATCACTCTGCATCCCACATCTTGCTTTCCAGAAGCTATTTTCTCCCTTGCCTTCTTTTTTTTCTAGAAACCTCGCACATCTAGATTATTTGTTTATATAAGTACAATCTTTCAAATTTATTTTTAAAATTTTATTTTACACTTGAAACATAATAGATTATACATGCTTACGGTGTGCAGAATTGACTATCAGTATTTGTATACAGTATATGATGATCAAATCAGTATTATGATCAGGTTCATCATTACAAATTGTATTCATTCTTTGTGTCCCTTCCCCAATTTCCCCCTAACTCCCTCCCCTTCCCCCTTACCCACCTCTGGTGACTGTAGATCTGTTCTCACTTTCTGAAACTTCAACATATTATTGTGGTTGTTTCTTTCTTTCTTAGCTCCCTCTCACTTGTGAATGAGGACATGGTATTTCTCTTCCTGTGCCTGGCTTATTTCATTTAACATAATTTTCTCCAAGCTCATCCAAGTTGCTGCAAATGGCAGCATTTCATTCTTTTTTATGGCTGATTAGTGTTCAATTGTGTATATATACCACATTTTCTTTATCCAGTCAGCCACTGATGGACATTTAAGTTGGTCTAACTCTTGGCTATCGTAAATAGAGCTGCAATAAACAGGGGAGTACAGGTGTCCCTTCGACATGATGATTTTCATTCCTTTGGGTATACACCCAGCAGTAGGATTGCTAGATTATATGGCAGCTATCTGTAGTTGCCTGAGCAACCTCCATACTGTTTTCCACAATGGCTGCATAAAATTACCATTCCACTGACTGTATAGAAGGGTTTCCCTTTCTCCACAACCCCACCAGCATTTGTTATTCTCTTTCTTTTTGATAACAGCCAGTCTAAGTGGGAGAAGATGATATGTCAATGTGGTTTTGGTATGCATGTCCCTGATGATTAGTGATGTTGAGCATTTTTCATGTACCTGTTGGCCATTTGTATGTCTTCTTTGAAAAATGTCTACTCATTTGACCATTTTGAAATTGAGTTATTTGGTTTTTTTTAACTGTTAAGTTTTTTTTAGTTCCTCACGTATTCTGGATATTATTCCCTTGTAAGACGTATAGCTTGCAAATTTTTCTCCCATTCTGTAGATTGTCTTTTCACTCTGTTGATTGTTTCCTTTACTGTGCAGAAGCTTTTTCTTTTGATATAATCTCATTTGTTTATTTTTTCTTTTGTTGCTTGTGCATTTGGTGTCTTATTCATAAAGTCTTGGCCCAGTCCTACATCCTGAAGTGTTTTGCCTATGTTTTCTTGCTTACTTTTCAAAGCTATTTTATGTGATAACTCTATAAACATGAATGATATGACTGCACTGTCACATTTTTATCAGTTTTAGATATGTGTTTGTTTTCTGTTATAAAATTTCAGGATTTAGCACTCTTATTCTCCTCATCTTATCCTATCCAGCCGGATATGAGGTGAGAAGGCCTGATGAAACTAACTCTATTTTCCTCACACTCCACACTGTCAGGGTTTTCCACCGTACAATCTACGCGTTTGAGATCTTCTGTGATGTTAACTTGGTGAGGATGGCTGACCCTTGCATCCAAATAACCTCCGTATTTGTCGTATGTGCAATACACCTTGAGGCTTTTCCCTGTAGCTCTATCCTTTCAACTGTTAGCCACGAAAACCCTACCCATTCACATGTCCAGTTAGTAGTCATCATTGGGGTGATTTTCCACAGGAATCCTGCAGCCACAACTGGTAGGAAACTTGGTGCGTATTCAGCAAGCTGACACATTGGCCACACGAACATACGCATGTGTCTAGTGGTGTCCGGGCATGCAGCCACAATACTATGGGCAAAAAAGACAAAAAAGTTATTGGCACCAATAGAGGGAGTTCTCGTCACATGCCAGCTTATTATCCTGGAAAGAATGGTTGCAGGAACAGGGGCTGCAGCTCTATGCAACAGAAGCTCCACTGGAGAGGGCCTGCCCTTGCAGGGTCTCTCATATAAGACCCTGACTGTTGGTCATAACTGCTGTGTCCACCCCTCCAGGGATGGGGGTTGGTGGACAGCCTTAGTCCCTTTTTCTGAAGACCATTGTACTGTTCAATCATTCCCACTGCCTGAGGATGATACAGCACATGTAATTTCCACTGAATCGACCACTGAGAAGCCCACTTCTGTACTTCATGTCCGGTAAAGTGTGTTCCATTATCACTATGCCCAGGGGCTGACTGTACATGGCCATAAGGCTATTTTAGTACCACTGCTGATACTTCCACATAGATATCCAAAGGGTAAGACCCTTATATACAGCCCACTCATATTGTTCCAAATGACCTAGCAGCATTGGAGCTGCCTTAGTTGAATCTGCAAGAGAATCAGAGATTAGTAAGACATCATCTGTGTAATGAAACATTATAACCATGCTGGGCCTAGTCCACCTGGCTAGGTACCCAGCCACTAAATCATGATAGATGGTTGGGCTATGCAGGTAACCTTGGGACAACACTTAAAATGTCCATTGCCTTTCTTCCCAGGTGAAGGTGAACTGATATTTGCTATCAGCTGAGATCGGGATGGAGTAAAAGCATTTGCAGGGTCCATTACATAATGATAAGTTCCTAGATGAGTCATCAGCTGATCCATCAAATCATGAACCAAAGGCACAGCTGCATGCAAAGGTGGCACTACTTTGTTCAGTTCCCAATAGTCCACAGTCATCCTCCAGGTACCATCTGGCTTTTTCACTGGCCATACCAGGGTGTTAAAAGGACTGTGTGTGGGACGAATGATGCTGACCTTCTCTAGTTCTAATGTAGTGGCACCTATCTCTGCACATCCTCCCACCAAGTGATACTGTTTCACACTGACCACATGCCTTGGCTTTGGTAATTCCTGTGGATCATGTTTAGCATGTCCCTGCAACACAGGCTTTACTGTCCAGATCCACAGCGAGAATTCCCCAACTGTCATTTGCAGGAGCAAACCATAGTAGAGTATGTTATGCCATCCACCCCTAGGTCCCACAGCTAGGGGTTCACACTGTTTCTGCCAGAACTGTTTCCCTAAGTCCAACAACTCAGCTTGAGTGTAGGGGACGTATGTAGTGAATTGGGTCACTTGCGGGTTGCCTACTGGTTGTCTGCCTGGTCCCATAGGCTGCTCATGCTTTAGTTTCTGATGCACAAAATGTTGTGCCAGGGGATACACAGTTTCCCCCAACTCACCATTGGGTTGGTCATTGTCCCTGGTGTTGGAAGCTGGAGTGACCTGTTGCTATACTTCAGCCTCCAGAACAAGTACCCATGCTTCTAACAAGTCTGCTTTCTGCTGCAAATCTCAAAGCCAGGCTGCTTCATGGAGTGCCTGGTCTATGTTGACTCATAGCACAGTGAGCAACAGCCAGATCCTGGCCAACAGGAAAGTGGCTGCCGGGTACCACATACTCGAGAGTAGCCTCATTTCCTCCCCCTCCCAAGGGGCTAGTGGCTCTCTTACCTGCTCAGAATCCTGCCAATTACACCAAATTGTCAGGCTGGCTCACAGACCCCTCTGTTCCATCCTGTGCAGGTCCTGATTCAGGTAAGCAAAAGAAAAACTAAGTAGCCACTGGCAAAGTGGATGTGCTTTTTTTTTCAGACATGAGCTCTGCCAACCAGTGGTTCAGAGCCATTGCCTTCCACACCAAAGAGTACACAATAGTGGCAATGAACCAAGGGGTACATGGGCATACATGTGCAGTAACTCTACCCTTACATAACGCATTTACAACAGATATGCTGAATCATACCCAGCTGGGTATGAGGCAAGAGGACCTGATGAAACAAATTCTATTTTCCTTGCACTTGTCAATACCTCTCATCCACTAATATTTTTTCTTTCGTTTCCTTTGAATTTCATATATGAATATATTGCTTCTAACAAATTACACAAACTTAGAGGCTTAACACAACACAAATTTGTTTTCTCACAGTTTTTTTGAAGCAGGAATCTGAGCATGGCTTAGCTAGGTCTGGTCAGGGTCTCACCAGGCTAAAATCTAGATGTTGGCTGGAGTTGCAAAGTAGTCTGAGGCTTGGATCCTCTTACATGATCATTGGTTGTTAATGAAATTCAGTGCTTTACAGCTATAAGAATAGGGACACGATATTCTTGCTGGCTGTCAACCAGGGAATGCACATAGTTCCTAGAAGCCATCCTAAGGTCCTTGCCACATGTCCCTCCATAGGCAGCTCACAACATGGTTATTCTCTCCTTCAAGGCCAGCAGGAAAATTTCTCTTGCTTCAAATCATTCTGATCTCTTGTAAGGGCTCAGAGGATTAGGTCAGACTCACGTGGGATGATATCCCTTTTAATAAACTCAAAATCAAGTATTTATAGATCCTAATTTCATCTGCAAAATGTCTTTTGTAATGTAATAACTGCAGAAGTGATATCCATCACATTCACAAAAATGTTTATATTTAAGGGGAAGGAATTTTACAGAGTATATACACCAATAGGTGGGAATCTCTAGTGCCATCTATATACTTGTGTGTGTGTATACAAACGAGGGTACTTCAAAAAGTTTCTGGAAAAATAGAATTAAAACATAATAGGGGGCCAGCCCCGTGGCTCACTCGGGAGAGTGCAGCACTGGTAGCGCTGAGGCCGTGGGTTCGGATCCTACGTAGGGATGGCCAGTGCACTCACTGGCTGAGTGTGGTGCAGACCACACCATGCAGAGGGTTGCAATCCCTTTACCGGTCAAAAAAAAAAAGGATAATAGGAATCATTTCATGAATTGTTTGAAGACCTTTCCTCCCTCCCTCCCTCACTCTCTCTCTCTCTCTCTCTCTCTCTATATATATATATATATATGTGTGTGTGTGTGTGTGTGTGTATGTATGTATGTATGTATGTATATATGTATGTATGTGTGTGTGTTTGTGTACCACATCCTTTATAGACATTTTTCTGAAATTTAATGGTGTTTTTGGATGGATCAGAGATCAATGTATGAAGGATATCTTCAGAACCCTGATCCATCAACAGTTAAATTTCTTTTTTAAAAAAATATTATGTCAACAGTTTATAATTGTATATATAGGTACAAAGTGATGTTATAATTTATGAATATAATGTGGAATAATTAAATCAAGCTAATTAATGTATCTATCACCTCAAATACTTATCATTTTTTTGTGGCAAGAGCATTTGAAACTTACTCTTAGCAATTTCTAAATGTATAATACATGGTTAGTAATTATATTCACCACTGTGCAATAGATCTCAAAAAAAAGTCTTTCTTTCTAAGATTGTGTACCCTTTGACCATCATTTGCCCATTCCCCCCCACTCCCCTTCCTCTGATAACTATTATTCTACTCTCTGCTTCTATGAGTTTGATTTTTTTAGATTTCATATGTAAGTAAGAACATGCGGTACAGTTGATTGACCCTTGAAAAACTCAGGGGTTAGACACATTGACCCATGCACAGTGTAAAATCCAAACTTTTGATTCATCTGGGTGTGGCTGTGTGTCCGTGTGCCCCAATTACTGTGAAGTGTGTGTGTGTGGGGAGGAGTTTGCCTCATCATTACTTAAGTAGTAGTTAAGTACTTTAGCCTGCTTAACTGTTTAGGTATGTTATGCATTCATGACACAGCTGACCAAAAATTTTCCAATATATTTACTAAAAAAAAAATCCATGTATGAATGAACTTGCACAGTCCAAACCCATAGTGTTCAAGGATTTGCTGTATTTGTCTTTCTGTGCTTGGCTTATTTCACTTAGTGTAAAGTCCTCCAGGTTCTATCAATGTTGTCACAAATGACAGAATTTCCTTCTTTTTTAAGGCTGATAGTATTTCATTGTATATATAAAACACATTTTGTTTATTCATTCATCTCTTGATGGACACTTTGATTGATTATATTATTGGCTATTTTGAATAGTGCTGCAGTGAACACGAAAGCTCAGATATCTCTTTGACAAATTTATTTCAAGCCATTTGGGTAAATAACCAGAAGTGTGATTGCCAAATCATATGGTAATTTATTTTTAGTTTTTTGAGGAACCTTTATACAGCTTTCATAATGGCTGCACTAATTTACCTTCTCAACAACAGTGTACAAGGATTCCCTTTTCATCCTTGCCAATACTTACCTTTCATTTTTTTGATAATAGCCATTCTGACAGGTGTGACGTGACATTTCATTTTGATTTTAATTTGTGTTTCCCTAATGATGAGTGACATTGAACATTTTTCATTCTTCTCTTGGCTGTTTGTATGGCTTCTCTTGTGAAGTGTCTATTGAGGCCCCTTTCCCATTTTTAATTTTTTTTTGTTTGTTTGTTTTCTTGCTCTTGCATCATTTGAGTTCCTTACATATTTTGGATATTAATCCATTATGAATGTATGGCTTGCAAATATTTTCTCCTAATCTATATGTTCTCTCTTCACACTGTTAATTGTTTCATTTGCTGTGCAGGAGCTTTTTAGTTTAATACAATACCACTGTTCTATTTTTGTTTTGTTCCCTGTACTTTTGTGCAATTCCAAAAAAACATTACTCACACCAGTATTGTGTAGTTTTCTCCCTATGTATTCTTCCAGTAGTTTGATAGTTTCTGGTCATACATTTAAGTATTCAATCTATTTTTTATTAATTTTTATACAGTCATGTGTCAATGATGGGGATACAGTCTAAGATATGTGTCATTTGGCAATTTTGTAATGCAAACATAGAGTGTACTTACATAAACCTGGATGGTATAGCCTACTACACATGTAGGCTATATAGGTATAGCCTATTGCTCCTAGGCTACAAAACTCTATAACATGTTACTGTATTGAAAACTGTAGGCAACTGTAACACTATGGTAAGTACAAGGAATTTTCCAAAAAGTCATAGAAAGATTTGTTTTATTGCTTAATTCTATTCTTCCATGAACATTATAAAGTACCCTCATTTTTGTGTGTCTAAACATATCTAAATATAGAAAAGTTACAGTAAAAGTAAGGTATATAATTAAAAATAATGGTATACCTGTATAGGTGACTTATCATAAATGGAGCCTGCAGGACAGGAAATTGCTCTGGGTGAGTCAGTGAGTGAGTGGTGAGTGAACCTAAGACATTATTGTACACTGCTATAGACTTTATAAACACTGTACACTCAGGCTACACTAAATTTATTTTATTCTTTTTCAATTTTTTTTGTTGGTTATGAATATTCATGGGGTGCAGAGCTGACTATCACCACTCATGCCCAACATGTGATGGCCAGATCCCTACTGGCAGCATGCTTATTACCACAAATTGCAATTATATTCTTTCTTTCCTTTCTTTCCTTCCTTCTTACTCTCTTAGCTCCCACTTATGACTGAGTACAAGTGATATTTTTCCCTCTGCATTTTTCTTTTTTCACTCAACATAAGTTTCTCCAAGCTTATCCATGTTGTTGTAAATGGGAGTACTTCATTCTTTTTCATGGCAGAGTAGTATACCACAGTGTATACATAGCACATTTTCCATATCCAATTGTCCATCAATGGACATTTAGGTTGGTTCCATGTCTTGGCTACTTTAAATAGAGCTGCAATGAACAGGGGAGTGCAGGTATCCCTTCGACATGATGATTTCCATTTCTCTGGGTATATACCCAGAAGTGGGATTGCAGGATCGTATGGAAGATCTATCTGTAGTTGTTCAAGAAACCTCTATACTGTTCTCCATAATGGCTGTACTAATTTACAATACCACCAATGATGTAGGAGTGTTCCCTACTCTCCACATCCTTACCAGCATTTGCTATTCTCCATCATTTTGATTATAGCCAGTCTAGCTGGGGTGAGGTGGTATCTTACTGTTCTTTTAATTTGCATTTCCCTGATGACTAGTGATGTTGAGCACTTTTTCATGTACCTGTTGGCCATTTGTATGTTTTCCTTAAAAAAACTGTCAGTTCAGCTCCTTAGCCCATTTTTTAACTGGGTTATTTGTTTTATTACTGTATAATTGTTTGAGTTCCTTGTATATTACAGATATTAATCCCTTGTTGGATACATAGTTAAAAATTTTCTCCCACTCTGTATATTGTTGTTTCACTCTGTCAATTGTTTCCTTTGCTGTGCAGAAGATTTTTAGTTTTATATATTCCCATATTTTTATTTTATTTTTTATTTTGCTGCTTGTGCTTTCAGGCTCATGTTCATAAAGTCTATGCCCAGAACTATTTGCTGAAGTGTTTCACCTATATTTTCTCTTAGTAATTTTACAGTTTCAGGTCTTATACTTAAATCTTTAATCCATTTTGAGTTGATTTTAGTGTATGGTGAGAGATGCATATCTAGTTTAATTCTTCTGCATATGGATATCCAGTTTTTCCAGCACCACTTGTTGAAGAAGCAGTCTTTTCTCCAGTGTAAATTGTTATTGCATTTGCCCAATATCAGATGGCTGTAAGGCTGAGGGGTGATGTCTGGGTTCTCATTTCTACTCCACTGGACTGCATGTCTCTTTTTATACCAGTACCATCCTGTTTTGGTTACAATAGCTTTGTAGTATAATTTGAAGTCAGGTAGTGCTATGCCTCCAGCTCTATTTTTTTTTTAATCAGGATTGCTTTGGCTATTTGGGGGTCTTTTGTTGTGCCATATGAAAGTTAAGATTTTTTTTTCCATTTCTGTGAAGAATGTCATTTGTATTTTGATGGGGATTGCATTGGATCTGTAGACCACTTTGGGTAGTACAGACATTTTCACAATATTAATTCTTCCAGTCCAAGAGCATGGAATATCTTTCCATCTTTTTGAGTCTTCTTTAATTTCTTTCAGAAGTGTTTTGTAGTTCTCATTGTAGAGGTCTTTTACTTCCTTGGTAAATTGGTCCCTTGGTATTTTACTTTGGGGTTACAATTGTAAATGGGCTTACTTTCCTTGTTTCTCTTTCTGTTAGTTCATTATTTGAGTATATAAATGCAACTGATTTGGGGGCATTTATTTTGGATCCTGCAACATTACTGAAGTTATTAATCAGATCTAGGAGTTTTTTGATAGAGTCTTTAGGTTTTTCTGTATATAGTATGATGTCATCTGCAAATAGAAAAAGTTTGATTTCATCTTTTCCATTCTGGATTCCCTCAATTTCTTTATCTTGCCTGATTGCTCTGTCTAGTATCTCCAGTACTACGTTAAATAGAAGTGGTGAGAGTGGGCATCCTTGTCTTATTCTCATTCTTAATAAAAGACCCTCAGTTTTTCCCCATTCAGAATGATACTGGCAATGGGCTTGTCATAAATAGTTTTTATTGTGTTGAGATACTTTCCTTCTATACCTAATTTGTTGAAAGTCTTTATCATGAAGGGATGTTGAATTTTGTCAAATGCTTTTTCAACATCTATTGAGATAATCATATGGTCTTTGTCTTTGAATTTGTTGATATGATGTACCACATTAATTGACTTTCAAATGTTAAACCATCCTTGCATCCCTGGGATGAATCCCACTTGATCATAGGGTATAATTTTTTTAATGTTTTGCTGTGTTCTGATTGCTAATATTTTGTTGAGGACTTTTGCATCCATGTTCACCAAGGATATTGGCCTATAATTTTGTTTTTTTGTGTGTCTTTATCTGGTTTTGGTAGAATGAATTTGGGAGAGTAGCTTCTGTTTCAATTGTTTGTTTGGAATAGTCTGAGGAAAATTGGTATTAATTCCTTTTAAAAGTTCGATAGAATTCAGCTGTAAAGCCATCCAGACCTGGATTTTTCTTTGCTGGAATATTGCTAATTACTGCTTCAATCTCCTTGCTTGTCATTGGTCTGTTCAGGTTTTCTATCACTTCTTGGTTCAGTGTTGGTAGTTTGTATGTGTCTAGAAACTTATCCATAACTTTCAGATTTTCATATTTGTTGTCATATATTTGTATATAATAGTCTCTAATGATTCTTTGTATTTTTCTGGTATCGGTTGTAATGTCTCCCTTTTCATTTCTGATTATTGTTATTTGGGTCTTCTCTCTTCCTTTTTTTTCTTTAACTTAGCTAATGGTTTGTCTATTTTATTTATCTTCTCAAAAAACTAACCTTTTGTTTTATTGTTCTTTTCTATTTGGGGGGTCTCTATTTCATTTACTTCTGCTCTGATCTTAATTATTTCTTTCCATCTTCTACCTTTAGGTTTGGATTGTTTTGCTTTTCAAGTTCTTTGAGGTGTAATGTTAGGTCATTTATTTGAAGTCTTTCTGTTCTTTTGATGTAAGCATTTGTTGCAATAAATTTGCATCTTAATATTGCTTTTGCAGTATCCCACTGGTTTTGGTATGATGTATCTTTATTTTCATTAGTTTCTGGAAATTTTTTGATTTCCTTTATAATTTCTTCTTGGACCCATTGGCCATTCAGGTGCCTATTAGTTAGTTTCCATGTATTTGTAGAGTTTGCAGAGGTGTGCTTATTTGTAATTTCCAATTTTAATCTGTTGTGGTCTGAAAAGATACTTGGAATGACTTAAATTTTTAAAAATTTGCTGAGACTAGATTTGTGACTGAATACATGGTCTATCGAGTAGAATGTTCCATAGGCTGATGAGAAGAAAGTATATTCTTTAGTTGTTGGGTGAAATGTTCTGTATATATCTGCCAGGTCCAATTGGTTTAAGGTGTAAATTAAATTCTGCATCTCTTTGTTTACTTGTTGCTTGGAAGACCTGTCCCATACTGAGAGAAGGGTATTCAGATCATCCACTATTTAAGTATTAGGGACTACTTCTTTCTTTAAGTCTAAGAGTGTTTGCTTTATATATCTGAGTGCGCCAGGATTGGATGCATATATATTTATGATTGTTATCTCTTCTAGGTGGATAGATCTTTTTATCATTATCTAGTGGCCGTCTTGTCTCTTTTTATGTTTTTTTTTTGGTTTAAAGTCTATTTTGTCTGATATAATAGCTACTCCTGCTCATTTTTGGTTTTCATTTGCATTTTTTTTCCATCTCTTCACTTTTAGTCTGTGTGTGTCTCTACAGGTGAGGTGGGTCTCCCAAAGACAACTCTAGCTTTTTAATCCAATCAGTCAGTCCTGTGTCTTTTGAATAGGAAGTTTAGTCCACTCACATTTAGGATAGTTATTAACAGGTATTGCTTAATTCCTGTTATTTAATTCCTTCTTGTTTAGATAGTTTAACCCCTCTTTTGATCACTATTTACCCTTTTATTTCTCTTCTTCAATGTTAGTTGGAAATTTAAGGTCAGATGATTTAGCTTCTTTCTCTTTCTTGCTGGCATTTTTCTTTTAATGATGGGTTTTGCTCTTTCTTGTGTATTTGTGGTAGTGGTCATGTTATTCAGATTCCAGATGAATGATTTCCTTGAGAATTTCTTGTAGGTCTGGCCGTGTGGTGGTGAACTCCCACAACTTTTGTTTGTCTGGGAAATACACTATTTCTCCCTCATTTCTGAAAGAGATTTGCTGGGTAAAGAATTCTTGGCTAGCAACTTTTTTTATTTTGGTATTTTGAATATATCATTCCACTTTCTTCTTGCCCATAGGGTTTTGGTTGAGAAGTGTGCTGTTAGTCTGATAGGGGTTCCTGTATAATGACCTGGTGCTTTTCTCTTGCTGCTTGTAGAATTCTCTCTTTGTCTTTGAGCTTTGAAAATTTAACTATAATGTGTCTTCGGGAGCATCTTTTTGGATTGAATCTGTTTGGGGTCTTTTGAGCTTCCTGCATCTGAAAGTTTGTATCTCGCCCTATATCTGGGAAGTTTTCTGTTACTATTTCCTTGAATGGGTTTTCAATACCTTTTCCTTTCTCCTTCCTTTCTAGAATACCCACAATTTGGATGTTAGAGTGCTTGAAGTTGTCTGCTATCTCTCTTAGATTTTCCTCATTATTTTTAATTCTTTTTAACATTTTTTGTCTGCCTGAGTTATTTCAAAAAGACCATCTCTGAAAAAAGACCAGCTCTGAAATTCTTTCTTCTTCTTGCTCTACCCTGCTTCTCAAGTTCTTGGTTCTGTTTTTTATTTCATTGAGTGAAACTTTCATTTCTAGAAGTTCTGTTACACTCTTTTTAAAGGTATTAATCTCTTTGTAGATTTCCTTCACATTCTGGATATTTTTTCTTGTTTCATTGTGTTCTGTAATTGAGTCTTCCATTATGTCTTCAAGATTTCTTAAGGTAATTGCTTGGAATTCTTTTTCAGACATTTCAAGGATTCCTTGCTCCATGGAGTCTGACTTTGGAGCATTACTGTATTCTTTCAGTGGTGTCATTGCTTCTTGTTTATTTGTAGTTCTAGTATTTTTTCATTGATGTTTGGTCATTTGATAGAGGGTTTGCTTCTTCTATTACACTGAGTTTGGCTGTGGAGTGGCCCTGGCTGTTACCATGGTGGTGAAGTGTCTTTCCTTGACAGTAGGTGTGATGGTGGTTATGTTAAACCACCTTGGGTCCTGTTCCCAAATCTGTGGTCATAGAATGAGCCCTTGTGCTGTGTGGTTCTGATGGGCTCACCTCGGCAGGTGGGGCCACAGGGGACGGTGCTCCCCTCCAGGTCCAAGGAGGGGGAAGGGGCCACCGCTGTCCTGTGAGTCTGGTTGGCTGACCTTGGTGAGTTGGGCCATTGAGCCTGGCACTCCCCTCTGGGTCCAAGGAGGGGGGGGTCTGATATTGATTTTTGCATTTTGATTTTGTATCCTGCAACTTTACTGAGTTTGTTTATCAGTTTGAAGAGTTTTTCAGTGAAGAGTTCAGGGTTTTCCATGTATAAGATTATGTCACCTGCAAATAGTTGCAATTTGACTTCCTCCTTTCCAATTTGCATGCCTTTTATTTTTTTTTTCTCTTTTCTACTTGATCTGTCAAGAACTTCCAGTACTATTTTGAGTGGAAATAATGAGAGTGGGCATCCTTGTCTTGTTCCAGTTCTTAGAAGGGCTTTCGGTTTTTTGCCATTGAGTATAATGTCATTTCTGGACTTCTCATATATAGCCTTTATTGTGTTCAGGTACATTCTTTCTATATCTAAATTGGTGAGAGTTTTTATTATGGAAGAATGTTGAATTTTGTCAAATGCTTTTTCTGCATCTAATGAGGTAATCATATGGCTTTTGTCTTTTATTTTGTTAATATGATATATCATATCTATTGATTTGAATATGTTGAACTATTCTTACATCCCAGGGATAAGTCACACTTGTTCCTGGTGGATAATCCTTTTAATGTGTTGTTAAATTCACTTTGATAGTATTTTGTTTGGGATAGTTGCATCTATGTTTGTCAATGATATTGACCTTTAATTTTCACTTCTTGCAATGTTCTTGTCTGGTTTGTGTATTAGAGTAATGCTGGTATTGTAAAAAGTTTAGAAGTATATCCTCCTCTTCAATTTCTTATTTTTTGAAGGACTGTATTAGTTCTTTAAATGTTTGGTAGAATTCAGCAGTGAAGTCATTAAATCCAGGTCTTTTCTTTGGTGGAAGTGTTTTTACTACTGATTCAATCTTCTTACTTGTTAACATCTGTTCAGATTTTCTGTTTCTTCATGATTCAGTATTGATAAGTTGTGTGAATCTAGGAATTGATACCTTTTTTCTAGGTCACCTGAACTTTTGGTGTACAATTTTTCATAATAACCTATTATGACCATTTGTATTTCTGTGGTATCAGTGGTAATATCTCTTCTTTCATTTCTGATTTTATCTATTTGTCTGCTCTCTTTTTTTTCTTAGTCTAGTTAAATTTTTTTCAACATTCTTTATCTTTTCAAAAAACCAACTCTTAGTTCAGTTTTGTTAATCTTTTGCATTGTTTTTCTAGTCTATATTTCATTTATTTCTGCCCTAATCTTTTTTATTTCCTTTCTTCTGCTATCTTTGGGCTCAGCCTGTTTGTTGTTGTTGTTGTTGTTTTAAATTTTACTGAGGAATAACGTTAAATTGTTTAGTTGATATCTTTCTTTTTTTTTTCTGTAGGTGTTTATTATCATAAGCTTTTCTCTTAGAACTTTTTCTGTATTTCATAAATTTTGGTATGTTGTGTTTCCAATTTTTTTTTTGTCTGAAGATATTTTTAAATTTTCCTTTCAATTTCTTCATTGACTCATTTGTTGTTCAGTGCATGTTGTTTAAGTTCCGTGTATTTATGTATTTTCAGAAATTGTTTCTATTATTGATATCATACCATTGTTGTTGGAAAAATTACTTGATATTATTTCAATCATCTTAAATTTGCTAAGGCTTGTTTTGTGCCCTAACATGATCTATATTGGAGAATGGTCGATGTGTGCTTGAGAAAAATATATATTTTGTTGTTGGATGGAATGATCTGGCTGTGTCTGTTAGATACATTTGGTCTAAAGTGTGGTTTAACTCCCATGTTCTCTTATTACTCCTCTGCATTGTAGAAAGTGTGGTGCTGAAGTTCTGTACTATTGTATTACAATCTATCTCTTCCTTCAGATTCTTTATGTTTGTTATATATATTTGGGTGCTCAAATGTTTAGTGCCTACATATTTACAATTGTTATATCCTCTTGATGAACTGACACATTTATCATTATATAATGTACTTCCTTGCCTCTTTTTACAGTTTTGGACTTAAAGTCTATTTTTCTGATAGAAGTGTAGCTACCCCTGTTCTCTTTTGATCTCAATTTGCATGGTATATTATTTCCATCACTTTTCTTTCTGGCTATGTGTGTCTTTAAAGGTAAGATGAGTCTCTTGTAGGAAGCATATAGTTGTGTCATTTTTATTTATCTGTTCAGTCACTCTATGATATCTTAGAAAATTTATTCTATTTACATTCAGGATAATTAATGATAGGTAATGACTTACTGCTACCATTTTGATAATTGTTTTCTGGATATTTTCTTATTTTCCTTTTGTCTCCCTTTATGTTTTGATTTGTGCTTCAATTTGTTCTTTTAATAAAGATTTTTACTTTGTGGTTACCATGAGAATTATATAAAACATCTTAAACTTATAAGAGCCTATGTAAATCTGATAAGAACTCAACTTTGATCGCATATAACTACGCCACACTTTTTCTCTCCTTGTCCCCCAGTTACATTTTTGATGTTCGAATTTACATCATTTTGTAATGTGTAATCTTGATAATTTATTTTAGCTATAGTTGTTAATAGTTGGGGTTTTTAACATTATTACTGTCCTAGCATATTCTTTTTTTTATTCTTCTTATTATTTTTATTTTTTATTTATTTATTTTTTATTTTATTATTATTATTTTTTTAATTTTTATTTTGTCAATATACATTGTGGCTGATTATTGCTCCCCATCACCAAAACCGCCCTCCCTCCACCTTCCCCCCTCACCCCCAACAATGTCTTTTCTGTTTGCTTGTCATATCAACTTCAAGTAATTGTGGTTGTCATATCTTCTTCCCCCCCCCCCAGTTTGTTTGTTTGTTTGTTTGTGTGTGTGTGTGTGTGTGTGTGTGTGTGTGTGTGTGTGTGTGTGTGAATTTATATATTAATTTTTAGCTCCCACCAATAAGTGAGAACATGTGGTATTTCTCTTTCTGTGCCTGACTTGTTTCACTTAATATAATTCTCTCAAGATCCATCCATGTTGTTGCAAATGGCAGTATTTCATTCGTTTTTATAGCTGAGTAGTATTCCATTGTGTAGATATACCACATTTTGCATATCCACTCATCTGATGATGGACATTTGGGCTGGTTCCAACTCTTGGCTATTGTAAAGAGTGCTGCGATGAACATTGGGGAACAGGTATACCTTTGACTTGATGATTTCCATTCCTCTGGGTATATTCCCAACAGTGGGATAGCTGGGTCATATGGTAGATCTATCTGCAATTGTTTGAGGAACCTCCATACCATTTTCCATAGAGGCTGCACCTTTTTGCAGTCCCACCAACAATGTATGAGAGTTCCTTTTTCTCCGCAACCTCGCCAGCATTAATCGTTCATAGTCTTTTGGATTTTAGCCATCCTAACTGGGTTAGATGGTATCTCAATGTGGTTTTGATTTGCATTTCCCAGATGCTGAGTGATGTTGAGCATTTTTTCATATGTCTGTTGGCCATTTGTATATCTTCTTTAGAGAAATGCCTACTTAGCTCTTTAGCCCATTTTTTAATTGGGTTGCTTGTTTTCTTCTTGTAAAGTTGTTTGAGTTCCTTATATATTCTGGATATTAATCCTTTGTCAGATGTATATTTTGCAAATATTTTCTCCCACTCTGTTGGTTGTCTTTTAAATCTGTTAATTGTTTCTTTTGCTGTGCAGAAGCTTTTTAGTTTGATATTTGTTTATCAAACTAAAGCCCATTTGTTTATTTTTCCTTTGGTTGCCCGTGCTTTTGGGGTCGTATTCATGAAGTCTGTGTCCAGTCCTATTTCCTGAAGTGTTTCTCCTATGTTTTCTTTAAGAAGTTTTATTGTTTCAGGGTGTATATTTAAATCCTTAATCCATTTTGAGTTGATTTTAGTATACGGTGAGAGGTATGGATCTAGTTTCATTCTCCTGCATATGGATATCCAGTTATCCCAGCACCATTTGCTGAAGAGGCAGTCCCTTCCCCAGTGAATAGGCTTGGTGCCTTTGTCAAAGATCAGATGGCAGTAAGTGTGTGGGTTGATTTCTGGATTCTCTATTCTATTCCATTAGTCAGTGGGTCTTTTTTCATGCCAGTACCATACTGTTTTGGTTATTATAGCTTTGCAGTATAGCTTAAAGTCAGGTAGTGTTATGCCTCCAGCTTTATTTTTTTTGCTCAGCATTGCTTTGTCTATGCGTGGTCTTTTATTGTTCCATATAAATGACTGGATAGTTTTTTCCATTTCTGAGAAAAATGTCTTTGGAATTTTGATGGGGATTGCATTGAATTTGTATATCACTTTGGGTAGTATGGACATTTTCACTATGTTGATTCTTCCAATCCAAGAGCATGGGATATCTTTCCATCTTCTTGTATCCTCTCTAATTTCTCTCAGCAGTGGTTTGTAGTTCTCCTTATAGAGATTTTTCACCTCCTTGGTTAACTCAATTCCTAAGTATTTTATTTTTTTGGTGGCTATTGTAAATGGGCAGGCTTTCTTGATTTCTCGTTCTGCATGTTCACTATTGGAGAAAAGAAATGCTACTGATTTTTGTGTGTTGATTTTGTATCCTGCTACTGTGCTGAAATCATTTATCAATTCCAAGAGTTTTTTTGTAGAGGTTTTAGGCTGTTCGATATATAGGATCATGTCATCTGCAAACAGGGACAGTGTGACTGTCCTAGCATATTCTGAATATGACTCACTCTTATTTATACTGTTGAGCTTTCTGCTTTCTTATGTTTCACATTATTAATTAGTGGCCTTTCATTTCAACTTCAAAAAATCCCTTTAGCAATACCTGTAAGGTAGGTCTATAGGTAATGAATTCCCTTAGTTTTTGTTTGTCTGGGAAAGTTTCCTATTTCTCCCTCCTGAAAGATAGTTGTGCTGTGTAAAGTATTCTTAGTTGCCTTTTGTTTTTTATCCCTCAGCACTTTAAATATTCTGCACTCTTCTGGCCTGCAGGACTTCTGCTGAGAAATCCACTGATAGTTGTGTTAGCTCTCATTTGTATGTGATGTGTTTCTTATATCTTGCTGCTCTCGGAATATTTTCTTTGTCTTAGATTTTTAATAATTTGATTTATATGTGTCTTGGTGAACTCTTTTTTTAGTTTAATTTGATTGGAGATCTCTGCACTTTCTGTACCTGGATGTTGGCATCTATTTCAGATAAGGGAAACTTTAATTTATTATTTTTTAAAATATGATTTCTGGTTCTTTTTCTCTATCTTCTCCCATAACTCTTATTATGCAAACAGTTGGTATCTTAATGGTGTCTCATATGTCCCAGAGTCTTTCTTTATTCTTTTTTATTCTTTTGGTTTTTTGCTTATCTAATGGGATAATTTCATATGTTCTGTCCTCCAATTCACTGATTCATTTTTCTGCTTGATCAAATGTGCTGTTGAAGCTTTCTAGTATATTTCAGTTCAGTCATTGTATTCTTCAACATTTAGGATTTCTATTTGCTTCTTTTTCATTGTTTCTATTACTTTGCCTAACTTCTCATTTTGTTCATTCATTGTTTTCCAGATTTTATTTAATTTTTTTATTCATATATTCTAGTAGTGCCCTGAACTACTTTAAAGGGTTTATTCTGAATGCTTTGTTATTCATTTTATAAATCTTTATTACTTTAGGGTCTATTGTTGAATCTTTATTAGTTTTTTTTTTTAAATGATAATTACTGATTCTTCATAATGCTTGTGTCCTTGTATTTCTGTCTGCACATTTAAGAAAACAATCCCATCATCTGACCTTCATGGATGTTCTTTGGCAGGAATAGACCTTTACTAATTAGTCTACCCTGTGATTCTGGAAGGAACAGCTGGTGGTGACCTCAGGAAAGCAGGGCTTTTGTGAGTTTTCTAGTTGGCTGGTCCACAGCCCTTGCTTTATTGTTGGGTGGGGCTGCTGACTGGGCAACATTCTCTGGCAAAAACACTGGCTGAGCTCTGTTATCAGGCATAGGTGCTGGCTGGGTACAGCAATGGCTTCTGGTAAAGTTGGTAACAGGATGCATTCCCTGTGTGGGCAATTTTACTATATAGGATCATCAGTTGGGCAGGGCTTCAGGGTGGGCTCTGAGGTAAGGTAGAGTTGCTGCTTGAGACAGGCATGAACAGAGGCTATACTCCCTATAAATGCATGAGTGAGGATTGCCTCCTTGTCAGGGTAGAGCCCTTGGGTGGACTTTTTGGCTGAGTTGAGTAGCTGTTTTACCTCCTGGGTCAAGCATGTCTACCCTGTATGCTTCTTCTGAATAAGCAGAGAGGGGCTTATTCCTGCCTGGGGGTGGGGGCAGTTGTGAGCAGGGAATTTAGCTGACTAGGGACTTCAGCTAAGTTAAACTTCCCACTTTGCTTCTGGAAGTGACCAGCTCAGCTTTGTGGTTGGGCTATGAGGTTGGCTGACATCTCTGACAGAGCATCAAAGATGGCATGAACACAGAAGTACCACCAAGATCCATGCACTGGTCACTATGATTTCAGCCTCTTTTCTTTGTTTGTAACTGATCCTGGGCATTTTAACTATTCCCTTACCCCCACCATTCCTCATGATGTGAGACCAGAGTGGCTTCCTTGGAAGCATCTTGGAATGCTAAGCTTGTTTTTGAATATTGTTTTTTTTTTTTTTAAGTGTTCTGGTTTATGGATAGTTGCTCAGTTAACTTTCTGTAGGGGGGAGTGGAGCCTGAGACTTCCTATAACACCATCTTGCTGATGTCTGAATTTCTTTTGAATGATCTGATATTCATATTAAGTGAAATTCCAAAATTTTGTGTTTGTGTAATCTTCCTTTTCTATATAGAAATGACTCTGCCTTACAATACTATTTCATCATCAAGAAGATGAAGCTTTAAGCAAATCCTCATGATGGTCTTGCAAGAATATTTTTTTCCCTAATTGTGCCCCAGAACAAAAAGAAAAAAAAAAAACTTTAGATTATAGATGATTTTGTAGAATCAGCACATTTCTTCAGATTAACAATTTGTTTACAAAAGGACAAGGTAATTTGTGAACTTGTATGCCAAGTAATTCTCACACACATTGTGAATTCAGAGATGAAAGTTGTCACAAAATTATTCTATCCTGTGATTTCAAATGGTACATCAATGAATAGGAATTAGAAATTCGTATGAAGAGAGCCAACATGTCTTTTTGACAGACAAATAGTTTGATGTAAGCATGGCTTTGCTTTTCAGATTAAGTTCACAAGGTGTAATTGGATGAATACATGTAACATTTGCTTCAAGGAACATCTGAGTGATAAAATTTTCAACTATTAAATATAGTAGATATGAGAAATTCTTTCAAAAGTCCTAAATTTTCCCAAATATGAAAGGGCAAGAATAGTAATTGTTTCTATTCAGTTGTCACTATTTCTATTCAGATAGTTAAATTCGAAAAGAAATTTGAGAAAAGTTTTGTTAAACTGATTATTTTTTTCTACCAAGATGGATAAATTAAAGCCATACTCAAAGCATCTCTTAAAAGAAAACAAAAACAAAAACAAAAAAAAACCCTGGCCTTTATTTTTATTTTTAGCGATGCTCATGTTTTATTTTGCTGATACTATCAGTGTGGTGAATTATTGGTATTACTATAATTCTAAATATTGAACTGTCCTTTGGTCATTATTTTTTAATGTGCTGTCAGATACCATTTAATAGTATTTTGTTTAGGATTTTTACACTAGCATCCATAAATGATTTTGGTCTGTAACTATGAGATTTTCTTGTGTACTCTTTATCACCTTTATCATCTGTTGGTATTCGAATTATGCTTATTACATAGAAATAATTTGGAAATGTTCCTTTTCTGTTTCCCCCTAATGTTGTGGAACCATTTAAATAACATTGTAACTATGTTCTCTTTAAAAGTTTGGTAGAATTTTCATGTGAAAACATCTTTTGGGGTATAGGAGATCCCTGAATTTTTTTCTAGTTTGTCTATGGAAATAGGACATTTTAGATTTTCTATCACTAATTTTTTAATTAATAGTTTGTTTGCTTATTTTAATGTAAAAAGATGCATTATTTCTTAGTCAGGTAGTTGTCTTGGATAATCCATTCAAGGAAGATCACTTATCCCAGCTGGATGAAGCCTCTATCCTTCAAGTACTGATGAAATCATTATGGCTCATATTGAGGCTGTATTTCTGGGTAAGACCATGTGATTTGAGCAGATGTGGCAAGACTGGCCTAAGATTCGCTATCATTTTGGAAGCGAACTTTGGTAATTTATGTATTCCTAAAAAATATGTATTCCATCCATTAAATTATTTACATAGAGTTGAGCAAAATGATCTCTTACGAACTTTATATGTCTATGATTCTGTGACCTTTCATTATTTCTTATTTGACTTATTTTCATTTTCTCCCCTCTGCTTGATTAGGCTAGTGTTTTAGTCCATTTGGCTGCTATAACAGAAATACCATAAACTGGGTGGACATAAACATGTAGTCTATTTTTTAAATTGGCAGATAATAGTTGTATATACTATGGTGTACAATGTAGTTTTTCATATAGGTTGACATTATGGAATGATTAAATCAAGCTAATTAACATACCCATCACTTCACATACTTATCTTTTTTTGTAATTAGAAAATTTAAAATATACTCTTTCAGCAATTTTGAAATATACAACACATCTTTATTAACTGTAGTCACCATGCTGTGCAATACATTTCTAAAATTCATTCCACTGATCTAAAACTTTGTACTTTGTACCCTTTGAACAATACATTCTCATTTTCATCCCCCACTCCCACAGTCTCTGCTAACCACCATTCTACTCTCTGCTTTGATCAATGTGACTTTTATAGATTCAACATGAAAGTGAGAATATGTAGTATTTGTTGTACAGTGCCTGGCTTAGTTTACTTGACATAATGTCCTCCAGGTTCATTCATGTAGTTGCAAATGATGGAATTTCTTCTTTTTTAGGCTGAATAGCATTCTACTGTGTGTGTATATACATGTATGGATATAAAACACATTTTATTTACCCATTCATCCATTGATGGACACTTAGATTGATTCTATAACGTGGCTCTTGTGAGTAATGCTGCAATTGAACGTGGTAGTTCAGATATCTCTTTGACATACTGATTTAAATTCCTTTGAATATATATCCAGAAGTGAAATTGCCAGATCATATGGTGCTATGGCTTGAATGCTTGTCTCCTCCAAAACTCATGTTGAAATTTGATTGCCATAGTAGCATTATTAAGAGGTGGGATCTTTGAGAGGTGATTATGCCATAAAAGTTCACTCATGGATGGGTTTAATACTTTAATAAAAAAGCTTTTGGGAGTGGCTTCTCTCTTTCTTTCGCCCTCTTGTCTCTTCCACTGTTCTGGCATGTAAGAAACAGCATTCCTCTCTTTCAGAGGATGCAGCATTCAAAGCACTGCCTTGGGAACGGAGACCAGGGCCTTACCAGACACCAAACCTGCTGACACCTGTATAATGGATTTCCCAGCCTTCAGTATTGTAAGCCAACAAATTTCTGTTTATTATAAATTATCAAGTCTGTGGTATTTTGTTACACCAACCCAAACTTACTAAGAGCTATAGTAATTCCATTTTTAGTTTTTTGAGGAACGTATATACTGTTTTCCATAATAGCTGCATTAATTTACATTCTTATCAACAGTGTACAAGAATTCCCTTTCTTCCACATTCTTTCAACACTTGTTATCTTTTGTCTTTTTGAAAATAGTGATCCTAACAGGTGTAAAGTGATATCTCGTTGTGGTTTTAATTTGCAATTTCCCTGATGATTAATGATGAAGAGCATCTTTTCATATACCTGTTGGTCACTTGAATGTCTTCTTTTGAGAAATATCTAGTCAGGTCCTGTCTCTATTGTTTCATTAGGTTATTTGTTTTCTTTATTAAGTTGTATTGGTTACTTATAAATTTTGGATATTAGCTCTTATTAGATGCATGGTTTGCAAATACTTACTTCCATTACACAGGTTGGCCTTTTACTCTATTAATTGTTTCTTTTGCTATGCAGAAGCTTTTTAGTTTGATGCAATCTCATTTGTCTGTTTTTGGTTTTGTTGCCTGTGCTTTTGGGTCATATTCAAAAAAACCTTGCCCCGAGTAATGTTGTGGAGCTTTTGTCCTATGTTTTCTTTTAGTAATTTTACAGTTTTAGGTCTTACATGTAAGTCTTTAATGCATTTTAAGTTGATTTTTCTCTGTGGTGTGAGACAAGCGTCAAATTTATTCTTCTTCTTGGGAATATATGCCTCCTTAGTACAACAGGCAATGTGTCAGTCTCATAATCAGAATATCTTAAAATTATATGTAAATTAAAATACCAGATGGAAATTTCAAAATTATGTAGTCTTTTATTCCACAAATCAAATTTGTCAAACCAGCAGCCTTACCATCACCTGGAAAGTTGTTAGAAATGCAAAATGTGGAACCCCATCCCAGACTTAATTAATCAAAATGTAAGCTTTAGCAAGATTCCACAAAGTGATTCAAAAGCACTTTAAAGTTCAAGATGTACCACTTTTCACTATATGGGTGAAGAAACTATGAGTCACAAATGGCATGACTTGTCCCAGACCCCAAGCTGGTTAGAGGCAGAGCTGAATTTAGAACCTAATTCTCTGAACCCTAAACTTCCACTCTCCCAACAACCTTAATTTATTCAATGTGTCAAAATAAGCCTAGATGTTTTGAAGAATAGTGACATCAAAGATGAACTGCCAAGTTAAATATTGGAACTGTCGATGCAATGTGACTTTATTTCAGAATCACAATTTCTACATGGTAAACTAAAGGGGATAGCCACAATGCAAGAAAAAGACAAAGTTTTCTCACACTGCTGATTTATAAAAGCATTAAGAACAATCAATTTCAGAGAAGCAGACAAAAAGAAGGTTAATTAACTGTGGAAAAAATAACAAACCCAACATGTATATAAATGAGGCAGAATTACTTTGCATTTGCATAGGTACTCAATGGCAAAGCTTCACTTTTTCTTTTTCTTTTTTTCTTTTAAAGATGACCGGTAAGGGGATCTTAACTCTTGGTTTGGTGTTGTCAGCACCACGTTCACCTGGTGAGCTAACCGGCCATCCAGATATGGGACCCGAACTCGTGGCCTTGGTATTATCAGCACCACACTCTCCTGAGTGAGCCACGGGCCGGCCCAAAGCTTCACTTTTTCTTATTGTTCTCACTTCTTGATATCTAGGTAGTCCTATACTAGGAAATCAACAAACGTGTTGTGATGATAATAACACAATCTGTTTAATGATTCTCTAAATCCCAGGGAGAGTAATTCTGCAATTAAAGAGATGTTTAGTTCACATTTGAATTTCTTATTATTATGCACAATTTAATAATAATTTTTGGTCCTCTCCAATGTGTGAAATTAGAAAAGTAATATTGCTTGAGTCAAACTTCTTACTTGCTAATATTAAGTAAAATTTAACTGGAAAAACCCAGTATTCTCAAAGGTCCTAGGCAGCAAGTCTTGAAGCTTACAAAATCCTTATTATGGAAGAATAGAATCAATTTGAACAGTTTCAACCTGCATGTGTTTGTATTATTTTTCTCTCCTTAAAATATGTGAATGATATCAACAAATTTTACTTTTATGCAAATTTTAAAGGAAAGTGACTATAATGTAGTTTATTATTTGACTCTAGAAAATTTAGTAAAAAGGTGTAACCTTTGTTGAATTTTTAGTCAAGGAATTAATAGGAGAAAAAGTGTTCCCTGTTCTTTCATCAGTTAAAGGATATTGTAATACAATAATAGGTTTAGGCTTTGGATTATTTTCCTTTGGTGCCTGTTAATATAAAGAATTTAAATATTTTACTTTTTAGACCATTCTTGCACCTCAAATCATAACTATTTGGCATGTATATTAGAAGGTAACTGTGTGGGGGGGGGGGTTCATGCACATGGGCATACACCAATGGTTATAAAACCAAGGCAGTAAAATGATACTTTTGTCCTTATAAATTATTTAATCACTTCTAGCTTTAAGCTGAGCTTAACTTTCACAATTTACCAGTAATAATTTCATGTATCTATACAAAAACTCCCCTAGTCATTTAACAATGATTCTCCCCATAGTCCAGTATAAGTTTAAACAATGCTGAAGAGCAGATTTCCCTGGAAGGAACTCAAGAATTTTATATAATGCCTGCATTCCATGTGGACTTGAAAAATAGGCTAGGGACCATGTTTTGCCAATATCTGTAATACTTTTATTATTATTTACAACTATATCACACTGAATTTACAACTATATCCAGAAGATTAAAAGGAGTTGAGAGAAGTGTTATGTGTAGATTCTGTTGAAGACTCTTTTGTTAGTCTTAACAATGTTCTATTCCTTTTCTGGTCCTATTTCACCATATCTTGAGATGAACTTGGGATATTATTTTTGATGGTACTTGTCAACGTTTTCACTTGACTTTTGCTTTCCTTAATTCTGTTTTTTTTGTTATTGTTGTTATTTGTTTGTTGTAAGTTTGATCTAAATACTTTTACATTTCTTAAAAAGAAAGATTACCACTGTCTTCTAGCAATAAATAACTTATTTTTTAAGAATTTCTTGAGGTTCTGAGTGTTTGTTTTACCATGTATGTAAAATGTTTAATTTTTCAATTTTGTAAAGTATGATATGAGATAAAATATTTACACTAAATTTGCTATTTTTAAATTGTTTTTGTGGGTTTTTCTTTTTTTTTGCATATAAGAGGACATTGGTATTAGATTTTCTATGTTAATTCTATTGAATCAAAAGACACAGTCTACTGAGCAAAATTTTGAGGAACATGTAATATATACTATGAAATTGTGATATGGCTAGAAGACATGATAGGTTAATAATATCATTAAGAAGTAATGCAAATAATGTGACTATACATGAGGTAACTGTACACTTAAAAATGGTTAATATGTTGCATTTTATGTGTTTTTTTAACCACAATTAAAAATTTATAAACACAACAAAGTAAAAAAAAAGCAAATAAGGGAAAATATTAGTAATTGTTCAACCTAGATGATAGATATGGGGTGTTCGTTATATTAGTCTCTTTATTTTCTTTGTCTGATTTTTATAATTTTTAAAAGTATAAGCATATAGTCATGTCCAATATATTCTTAAATACTAAAAAAAAAAGAAATAATGCAAATGGATTAGAGCAGGGTTTCTCAAACTTGGTACTACAGGCATTTTGCCAGATAATTCTCTTTTGCAGGGAGCTGTCTTCTATATAGTAAGATTTAGTAGCACTTCTGGCCTCTTCCCACTAGATACCAGAAGCACATTCTTCCACTACCCTACTCATGATGATCAACAATGTCTCCAGTTAGTAACAATGTCACCAGAGAGGCAAAATTACCTCTGTATAGGAATTACCAATTTAGGAAAAGAGGAATGGCACAATAAAATGGTTCAACAGAATAATTACAACACACTTGTTTCGAGATAGTTAAACTTCAATTTGTAATTGGTCTGTTGTAGACAGTTTGGGCAAATATAACAAATGAGCATAGACTGAATGGCTCAAACAATATACATTTCTTTCTCATAGTTCTGGAGTCTGGGAAGTATAAGATCAAGTTTCCAGCAAGTTCAGTGTTCTGGTGAGGGCACCTTTCTTGGTTTGTAAATGAACACATTGTTGTGTCCTCACATGGTGAAGAGCAAAGAAAGCTAGAGCAAACTATTATGTTTCTTCTTCTAAGGCCATAATCTCATTCATGAGGGCTGCACTCTCATGACCTAATTACCTCTCAAAGACCTCACACCCTAATACTATCGAAGTAGAGATTAGAGTTTCAATATATAAATTTGGGAGGGAGGACACAACATTTAGTCCATAGCATAATCATAGTAGAGTATTAATTCATATAACTTTAAGACAAGTCATTTCTTTGCCAGGGATATGTGATGATATGTGAATAATTTACAATTTCAAGTAATACTGAGGGGCATAATGTAGAGATTAGGGAAGAAAAGTAGGTGAGACTAATTGTGGACAGATTCACTCTGGAATGATGGTGTGAAAAGTTCTGTAAATTTGCTTACTAGAGAGGCAACCATAACTGGTGAAAATTGTTTTGTTTTTCTTTATAAAAAAACAACCGTTTAATGCTTCTGGAAATTGTCCTAGGGCATACAGCAGGTGAAGTAATATTTATTCAAGAAATTCTACTAAATCTTAGTGAGATCATTAAGAGTCTCTGGTAAATTTGCCACAACCCACTCCTTTCCTCTATACCCATCGGTTCAGCATGATGAATTCTCTACTATGGGTGTGGGCAAGAAAATTGGGCTCCCTATGCCCTAACTCTCAGTCAAGGACTGAGGTATCTCCTTGAGAGGGGCAGACTTCACATTGCTGGTGAATGAGACTTCACTAAAATTGTTTAGCCAAGTTACTAAACAGATAATTAAGAAAACAACAAGCCCCTGAAAGATATGGAGATTTAGTGTACAGAATTGCTATATCATCTAAAATGACCAGTTCTCAATATAAAATTACCAGACATGAAAGAAAACAGGAAGGTGTGACCCATAAAAGGGGGAAAAGCAGACAACAGATATTGCCTGTGAGAGGGCTGAGATATTAGAGTTAAACAAAAGCAGCCATTATAAATATTTTCAAAGAACTAAAGAATCCCTTGCTTAAAGAAGTAAAGGAAGATGTAATAATTAATCATCAAATAGGATACCAATAAAGAGATATAAATTTAAAAAATAACCAAATGACTTCAGTTGAAAGTACAATAACTCAATGAAAAAAGGTATCAGAGAGACTCAACAGTAGATCTGAGCTGGCAGAAGAAAAAATTAGAAAATGTAAAGATGTATCAATAAAAATTATGTGATTTGAAGAAGAGTGAGGAAAATGAATAAAGAAAAATGAACAGGTCCTCAGAGAACTGTGACACATTAATGAAATCAGAATACATGTAATGGGAGTCTCAGAAGGAGAGAAGAGAAAGGAACAAAGAATGTTTTTAAGAAATAGTACCTATAAACTTCACAAATTTGATGAAAAACTTAGTCTACACATCCAAGGAGTTCAATAAATTCTAAGTAGTATAAACACAAAGACATCCATGCACAGAAACATCACGGTAATAATGGTAAATGACAAATTCCTGGAAAAAATACTAACTACCAAAACTCATTCAAGAATTTGGGTAAAATCTCCATAGACCAATAATAAGTAAAGAATTTGAATTAGTAATTTAAAAAATCTTTTCACAAACTAATTGCTTAGGTATAGAATGCTTTACTGGCATATACTATCAAACATTTAAAAAATTAATATCAATTCTTTGCACAGTTTTCTACAAAACAGAGCAAGAGAGAATACTTCCTAACTAATTCTGAGGATAGTAAAACAAGACAAAACAGCACAAGAAAATTTAACTAGTGATCAAGGTCTGTTATAAATATAGATACTAAAATCATCGAAAGGATACTAGCTCACTGAATCCAGCAACATACAAAAAATATACTATTATATGACCAAGTGGGATATATATCCCAGGAATGCAAGGTTGGATTAACATTCAAAATAAATTCATGTGATTCATCATATCTATAGAATAAAATACACGCTCATCTCAATAGACACAGAGAAAGCGTTTGACAAAATTTGACCCCTCTTCATGATAAAAGCAATCTAAGAAGATAAAATGAACTTTCTCAAGCTAATAAAGGTCATCCATAAAAATCCTACAGCTAATATTATCATATTTATTTTTAAAATACTGAGTGCTTTCGCTCTTATGATCAGGAACAAGATGAGAATATCCAGTCTTGCCACTTTTGCTCATCACTGCATAGGAGGTTCTAGCCAGGCCAATTAGGCAATAAAACAAAATACAAGCATTCAGGTTGGAAAGGTAGAAGTATAATAACAAGGGTACTTCAAAAACTCCATGGACAAGTTAAATAAAAAGATGATACAAGTCCTCACATAAACTTTTTGAAGACTCTTCATATTTTCATTCACAGACGACATGATGTTGTGTTTTAAAAATCCATGGGGGGGGGGGGATCTATTAGAACAAATAAAAAATTCACCAGTGTTGCAAGGTGTAATATGTATATACAAAATAAATTGTATTTCTATAGAAAAGTGATAAACAAATGAGATTTCAATAATCCATTTAACTTTATAAAATTATTTATAAGGTGAAATTAAGAAAGTAACTCCAATTAACTTAATTAAAAGTGCAAAACCTGCATTGTAAACCTACAAGTTATCATAGAAATAAATTAAAGAAAGTTAAAGCATAGCCTAGTAACATAAAGGTTAACGGTTCATTTCCCTGTACTGACCAACTGCCAGAAAAATAGAAATAAATGTGGTATAAAAACACAAGGGAATACTACTTTGCCATAAAATAGAATGAAATTCTGCCATTTGCAGCAACATGGATGAACTTAGAGAAAACTATGTTAAGTGAAATAAGCCAGGCACAGAAAGAGAAATACTGCATGTCCTCATTCACTTTTAAAAAAGTAAAATAAAAAGAAGAACGGAAGAAAGTTACAAGAATCACAATAATTCGTTGAACTCTCAAAAGGAGAGAATGAACTGAGGCCCCCAGAGGTAGGAAAGGGGAAGGGTGAGGGAGGTTAACGAAAAATTGATAAAGGGCCACAGAAAATGATTACATTGTGTGATGGTAAATACAGTAATAAAAAATAAAGAATATAACTAAATAAAAAGAAATCCATGTTCACAAATTGAAAGATTTAATATTGTTAATATGGAAATATTTCCCAAGTTGATCTACAGCTTCAATGCAGTCCCTACCATAATCCCAGTTGGTTTCTTTTCTGAAATTAAAAAGCCTATGCTAAAATTTATATCAAATTTCAAGAAACCCAGAATAGCTAAAATAATCTTGAAAAAGAACAGTTGGAAGACTTACTTACATTTCCCAGTTTTGAAATGTTCTACAAAGCTCTAGTAATCAAGAAAGTGTGGTATTGGCATAAGGATAGACATATGGATTTTAAAAATGAAATTGAGATTCCAAATAAACACCTATACATTAATGGTCAACTGATTTTTGACAAAGATGCCAAGACCACTCAGTGGGGGAAAGAAAAATCTCTTCAATAAATGGTGCTGAGAACAGTGGATATCACCCAAAAGAACGAAGTTGAACCTCTACCTCATACCATAAACAAAAGTTAAATCAAAATGTGTCATAGAACTAAATGTAAATGCTAAAACTATAAAAATTCTTAGAAAAGAATATTGGAGTAAATCTTTATGACCTCAATTAGCCTTCATTAGTCTGCTTAGATATGACACCAAAAGCACAAGCATCAAAAGAAAAAATAAGTAAATTGGGCTGCATCAAAATTGATAATTTTTGTGTTTCAAAATGTACCATCAAGAAAGTTAAAAGATAACATACAGAAAGGGAGAACATATTTACAATTCATATATTTGATATGGTACTTGTATCCAGAATATTTAAAGAACTCTTACAAATCAATAATAAAAAGGCAAATAATCCTATTAGAAAAGACCATAAATCTGAATAGACGTTTCTACAAATGGCCAATAAGCTCACAAAAAGATATTCAACATCATTAGTCATCTTCGAAATGCATACCACTTCATATCCACTAGGAAAGCTATAGGGGAAAAGACAGATATAACAAGTGTTTTGGGGAATGTGTAGAAATCGGAACCTTCATCCATAGCTCATGGGAATATAATTTGCATTTGCTTTCAAAAACACTCTGGCAGTTCTTCAAAAAGTTAAATAATGATTATTACCTACTTCTATATGTATACCCAAGATAAATAAAAATGTATGTCTATATAACTTGTACAAGAATGTTTATAGAAGTATTATTGATAATAGCCAGAGTGGAAACAATTCAAATATTCAACAACTGATGAATGGACAAGTAAAATGTGTTATCAATATAATGGAATATTATTCAATAATAGAAATGTATGAGGTATTGATACATGCTTCAGTGTGGATGAACTTTGAAAACATTGTGCTAAATTAAAGAAACTATTAGCAAAAGATCACATACCGTATGACTGCATTTATATAAAATTTCTGGAACAGGGAAACCGATAGAGACAGAAATTAGGTTAGCAATTTCCAGAAGCTAGGGGGAATGCAGAAATGGGCAGCATCTGCTAATGAGCATGAAATTTATTTAGAGTGTGATAAAAATGTTCTAAAATTAATTGTAGCAATGGTTGCACAACTCTGAAGATGTACCAACACCCATGATTGTATAGGTAAAATTGTATGGAATATGAAATATATCTCAATGAAGTTGATATATTAAAAAAAATAATTACAAATAATAAAAAATAATATCACCCTTATAAGCCTTAAAAACAACAACAAAAGACTAATTGTGGAGAAAGAAAATCAAATAAATATAAATCCTCAGGGTAGGGTCCTTTCTTTTGGTAAGACTAGAACACCTGTGAGCAGTTGATACAGGATCTAATTTGAATGCCATTAAACACAAAAAATGTGACATCTGTATTTACATGAAGTATAGCTTACACTTTGTAAATATATGTAGCATCTATCTTCCTACCCTCTCAAAACTGAAGGGATTTCATAAATGTTTTAAACTTACAGATTTTTTTTCATTTATTAAAAATTTAAGTGAGTAAAACTTAAAATGGATAGTTTATTTGGGACTTTATTTTTTCATTTATTCATTAACAATGATTTATTGAGAACCAATTATATGCAATCACTATGCTTAATACCGTAGTAGACATGGTGAGAACAGTGGAGATAGCAAATGGGCAAGGGTAAGAAAGCAACAAAAGAGAAATAAAGAAATACAAACTAGAAGGGTGAAAAGTGTAATTTTTTTTCCAAATTCTACAACTGTTTTTTTCCTTAGTTCTATCGATTAAGAAAATAATAACAATACAGCCCAATCTTTCTCTACAACTTTCACAGATTCTACATATACAATAGGTAGAAAAATCACACAAGATGACTATAGAAAAAGAAGTTTCTATTACGTTTACTTGTATTTTTAGAGATTGGAATCTTTAGAATTATTTTATACATAAAAAATCTCAGTTATCAGCTGATAAAGTCACATAGCTATATAAGGTTTGAGTTTGGATAGAGGTCAATTCTGTGATGTAAGACAAGTGCCATTTCCAAAATAGACATCACTAAAATAGTGTGATTTTTGTTACCTAGAATAATACAATACAATCTTATTTTTACTTTTAATTACTTTTGCCAAAAATTAATCTCCAAACTAAAAAAAATGTCATGCATAAAGGAAGTTAAAGGATTAGAAGGAAGGTAATGTTTTAGAAACTTATATTACTAACAAATATGAGAGTACTTCAAAAAGTTCATAGAAAAATAGAATTAAAAGATAATATGAATCATTCCATGAACTTCTAAAGTACCCTCATATATTTTATTAATCAATAAGGAAAACCCAGATCACTCAATTGATCAACAGAGTTGAGGAAGCCCGTTGCTGAAGGAAAAACAAAGATGGCCAGTCACATCTAAAGGGCCTCAGACTTAAATGAGCATCGAAGCAACTAGGTATTATTTCACCAACCACATCTGCAACAGATAAAAGCTTTATAATAATCAGGGTTGGTGTCTTAGACTGGCTTCTCTGAAAGCAGAATTTGAGACCCTGGGATGTCTGTGATAGAATTTCTTGAGAGAGGGCTCTCAGGATGTGAAAAGTGAAGGAAAAAGGGTAGAAATGGAGATTAAAGACGAGAACACAGTCAGCTGGGGACTAGCCTAAACCTAGCCTCATGGGAGCTCTAGAGCACTAATTGCAGCAGTTACTCCTGCCTCGAGCCCTTTTTTCAGTTATAGGCTGTAAGGTCCCCTCAGATTGGAATGTGTAACCAGTAATAGTAATCTGGGCAGGGCACCGATACATCCACTACAGCAAATGTGTAGAGCACAGTTGCTTTCAGTCCCTAATAACTAGAGCATACATCAGACATATTAAAGAATGATTTGCTAGTAGTTATTGACTGAAAATGTTTACGTACTTTAATCCGGAAATTCTAGTTCTGAAAATAGAAATGACAGAAACACCGTACGTCCCCCTTGCAGAAAAAAGGTAAGTATATCAACGCAGTAGGCAGAATAATAGCATCCCCGCATCCTAATCCCCTGAACCTGTGGATATGTTACTTTATATAGCAAAGAGGAATTAAAGCAGCAAATGGAATTATGGTTAGTAATCAACTGATATTAAAATAGGAAGACTGTTCTGGAATATCCAGGTGGGCCCAATTTAATCAGAGTCCTATAAATGTGAGAGATGAAGCAGAAGAGTCACAGTCAGAGTGATGCAAAATGAAAGAGACTCTACCTGCTATTGCTGAGGATTAAATGTGTCCATGAGCCAAGGAGTGGGGAAGCCTCTAGAAGCTAAAAAAGGCAAGAAACTGAGTCTCCCTTAGAGACTCCAAAAAGGGACATGGCCCTGCTGACACCTGGGTTTTAGCTCAGTGAGATGCATTTCATACTTCTGGCTTCCAAACAGTCAGATAAAAAAGAAATGTGTGTTGTTCTGTGGCAATTTGTTATAGCAATAATAGGAAACTAATAGGATTATTAAAATCATCTGTAATGAGTAGGAATCATGTTATTGACATAATAGAGATGGAAGGAGTAGAATGATAAGCCTTCTAAGTTTGAACCTGAATTCCCAAGAAAATAAATGCTAATGCTATTATTATTTTTTTAAATGCAAATATGGAAAAAAAAAATAGCTCCTGAGGTTTGTTTGTTTATTGAAAAGGAACTTCATGAATAAGTTTGATGTCCCAGTATGACATGTAGATGGGCAGATGACAGAAAGGCCAGAATGAAGCTTCAGTTTCTTTACTGGTATAGAAACCTCAGTTGAAGGGGGTGGAGCAGTGAATAAATGAGAAGAAATAAAAGCCTCATATATTTAACTATTTCTAGAAGGTTGGCTGCGGAAAAAAAAAAAGCAGGGTATTTGGATTGTTTTTCAAAGAGGTAGAGAGAGCTTAGTAAGATGCTAGGCTGAAGTGAAGAAACCAATACAGAAGAAGAATTTTAAGTTTAAGAACAGGCTAGATAATTGATCAAGTTCTTAAAAGAAATATGCAACAATAATACATGGGGTTTAGAGAAGACTGTTACCACTGATTTAATTTCACTTGCTTTTATCAAGGGCAATTGCAAGTAAATGAAAACTCTGTGAAAATGATTGATACAATATTGACGACTGCCTTACCATCTGTGCTGAAACACAGTTTAGGAGTTTCTGATTTAAATTATTCCATTTAATGTAATAAAGTACTTTTATTCATTTTCCCCTTGAAAACCCATGAAGAATTAGGTCAAACAGAAAGAACAATATGTCTGTTTTGATTGGTTGCATGGTTTCGTTTCCACATTCTCAGTATGTTGCAATGTTAAATTTTTAGGTTAAAATCCTTTTAAGGGTCAAATACATTGTGATAAAGATTGTAATAGAACTAATCCAATTGTTTTGTTAAGATTTAGATCGGGCTTCTAATGTTTTATATATTGTAAGAATTAAATTTTCAAATAGAAAAAATATATTTTACATATATTAGTATATATTAGTGTGTACATATGTGTGTATATAGTCATATAGGTGTGTGTACATACATATATACCTAAATTTAATGATAAGAAGCATTTACAGAGGACTTACAGAAGAATTCAAGAATTTCTGTAGGCTAACAGTTATGGTTGAGCATAGTTGAGGAATGTGGTCCATTTTCAGACAATAGAATTCTCCAGGAGACATAATTGAATGCTTATAATGAGTTCAAGTAAATAAATATATTTATAAAACACACTATAGGGATAACAAGATAGATGATGATTTAAAAGGTTTGTAAGAAAGTAATCTGCAACAGAACTTTGATATAATGCACCAAGTGGAGCTTTCTTTCCAAGGTTATAAATTAAATGGCCGGAAGTTTCTTTTTCTCCAAAATAATGAAAACATGAGAAACATTGCCTCCCATGATGTACAGACAGCAAACCAACATGTCCATATATCACAGAAGACTGATCATAGAATATGGTAGGAATTGACTGTTATGATGGACTAGGAAAAACAACTCATTGCATAAACTCATTGCTAACCACGAGACTAGATTGGCAAGAACATAGCAGCTGAAAATTATTTTATCTACAGTTTTTCTAAAATGGAAGAGAGAAAAGTTTTGAGAGAAGTCATCAATGCTCTGGCTCTGCAGCCTCCAGCAGTCCCTGTAGAAATAAAAACTGAGTTAAAATATGCACCATGATAGGCTAGGTCCTGAGGAAAAAGGATCCCAAAACACCATGGTAAGTGTACATGGTGGTGATTCTCCCCAGTACTTCCCCAAAGGAATCTGTGGTCATTTACTTTGGTAACTATACACTGGAAAAAGGTATTAAACAGATTGTGAGGACTGTTGGAAACACAGTTCAAGTTGTTATTAACTCCCAGAAACAATGCATTCTCATGACCCCTGTTTTTACTGGGACTATATGGGGCCAAATAATGAAGTAGATCAGAGTTTGTGGTTCCATGTGATGGTTATTTCCCTGGTCCCTAAATGTTTAATTGGAATAGGCACAACTAGTAGTTAGTAAAATCCCATATTGAGTTCTTGGCTTGTGGGTTAAGAATGATTCATAGTGAGAAAAATCAAGTGGAATCCTCTGAAATTTCTCCCTGCCCGAAACAATATAGTAAAACAAAAATGAGAAAGTGTCATATGCTGAGAAATTTGGTGAAAATTAGAACCACTTTAAAATATTTAAATGATGCATGGATGATGGTCCCCACCATATTCTCATTAAACTCATTAGTATGATACTGCACAAAAGCGATGGATACTAGAAAATGGCTGTAAACTACCTCAAGCTTAACTAACTCATAGCCTTAATTGCAGCTGCAATGCCAGCAGATTAACACACAGCTTCTGCTAAAAAGTACATCACCACTGATTTGACAAGTGCATCATTTTTCACTCCTTACAGAGATCAGAAACAATTCAAATTCACGTGGAACTGGCTACAGATATAGTTATAGTTTTCTCTAGGACTATCTTAACTCTCCCACCCTGTGATATAATACAGTCCAAGTAGATTTGACCTTTTCAATGTCCTATATCACTGCATAGCACGTCACATATCACATCAAGCCAATTGGTCCATATGAGCAAGAAGTGGCTAATGCATCAGAAGTTTTGGTGACATACATGTGTTCATAACATTGGGAGATAAAGTCTATGAAGTTTCTGTGGCTTACCACATCTGAAAAATACTTAGGGGTCCAGATGGTGGCCTGTCAGGGCATTTCATCTGAAGTAAAAAATAAATATTTCATCTTGTATTCCCCACCATGAAGAAGGAAGCACAATGCGTGGAGAGCCTTTTTGGGTTTTTGAGGCAACATATTCCATGACTGAGAAGATTGCTCTAAATCATATCATGCATGACAGAACAGACTATCAGCACTGAGTGGATCTGAGTCAAGAGAGAGCACTATGGCAGATACAGGTGGGAAAATATACTTTTTGAGATCCTGGAAAGCCCAATGGGGAAATTATGCTGCAGAACTTAGGGGTTTTGAAGGAAGGTCATGTCATCTTGGTGTACTTCTGGGCTGAGTAACTATGCTACCACAACTGCCCATCATAAAACAGGTTCTATTAGATCTACCTAGTCATAAGCTTGGGTGGGTCCAGAAACAGTCCATTGTAAAGTGGAAATTCTATATTTAGTATTGGGAATGGACAAGCAATGAGACGAAAAGCAAACTGCACAAATAGGTAGCCCCAACTGCCAAGTCATGTACAGCTGTTGCACCAAAGCTCATCCCTCATTTAGGACCTGTGTTATGATCTATATGGCTCTTTATGTGAGTTTACACTGAAAATGATGACAGCTATACTCTAGCTCAACTCAAAGGTGGCCCTGAAAGACAATGAAAAAGGAAAATCCTCCTGATAAGCGGAGCTTCATGCAGTGTATTTGGTTATTTATTTCATGTGGGGAGATAAGTGGCTTAAGATTACAATATACATAGATTCATAGGCAATGGAAAATCACTTCACTGGTAGTCAGAGGCCTGGAAGGAGAAATAATGAAATAGGTCCAGGACAGAATGATGTGAATATATATTTGGGAGTGAGTACAAAGATGAAGATCTTCATATGACATGCTAAGGACCAACAGAGAGCATCCCCCATAAAAGAGGCATTCAATGACCAAGTACAGAAAATAACTTCACCAGTTGACCTCAGCCAGTCTTTGTCACCAGCCACACAAACATTGATATAATGGGCACATGAATTAAGTGACCATGGTGGCTGGGATGGAGGCTACGCATGGGCAGCAACTGATCTCTCCACTCCCAGCACTGAATATCCAACCTGTCAGTAACAGAGGCCATTAATGAGTCTCCAATATTGCACCATATTTCAAGGAAAGAAAAGCAGTCACTTGATGACAAGTAAATAGCATTGACCCCTTCTACCTTGAAAAGATCAGTGATTCATTCTAACAGGAATTGACACATAGTCTGGGGTGGGTTTTACTTTTCTGCCTTCCTGGTCTCAGCCAGCACTATTACCTGAGGTCTTACAGGTTTTTTGACCCTCTGGCATGGAATCCTATTTAACATCATGTCAGACCAGGAGGCACAACAGTAGGCACATGGTTATGGCCTAATACAGTGTAGGAATCACCTGCTGAAGGCAAAGCCAGAGTGCAAGCTCACAAGTAATACTTCACAAAGGTGGAATACCATCCTCCGCAATGCATTATTCATTTCAAATCAGAGACTTTCATGTGGCATGTACGGAAAATACATGGGCCTAGGAAGAGGTCCACTTACTATCACTCCTAGTGACTCAGTTAGAAAATTTGTACTCCTCATTCCCACAGTTCTGAACTTTCCATGGTTATGGGCCTGATTCCCAAAGTGGGCATAATTCTGCCTGGAGTCACAGCCAGAGAATAACTGCATTATAAGATGCTTTTGCTGTTTGCTCACTTCAGGATTCTTGTGTCAAGGGGCTTGCAGGTAAGAAAAGAGACATCTTAGCAAATATAATTGATCCTCATCATCAGGAGGAGGTAGGGAGGCTGTGACACAATTGGGCCAGTGTGGAATATGTTTGTCAACCAACTTTTACACTTGGGTGCCTCATGGTACTCATTCCCTAAACCATTCTGAAAGTAAATGAACAAGCATAATAACATCCACCAAAAAAGAACAGGCATAATAATCATGAATGTTTCGTGAGTAATTATTACATGCCAGAGATGCAAATAAGAGTTACGTATGGATTATTAGAGAGATTAGAGAGGTTAAGCAAATTGGCTAAGGTCACACTGTAAGTAGCAGAATTATTTTTTTCCATTCAGGTGGACTCAATTCATATATTAAGGAGAGTTTACTGAACTATGTTTATGTATCTGACAGGTATCATTCACCTTTTAATACCAGAGCAGCAAATCAGCCAAACAGGTTCTTGGACAAAATTTCACGAGTATTACCTGTTGTCATTGGAGTTCACCACACATTACATCTTATCACCTGCATCTTCCCAGAGACCTTATTGCCCAGAAGGACTCTTTCCATTTAGTATCAATTACTGGACACCCACATCAGAATTTTGTGTCTTGGGACGTTGTTAATATACTATAATTGGAGAAGAGTAAAAAGCATCAGAAAATAGACTTTGACCTCATGTAAAAATCTGTCTAAGTTGATTTCCTCATTTCCACACAGTGTGGAGTGCTGAACTCTGAATTTATTGAGGCTGTGACTTCACTTGGGAAGAAATCTGTCTCAGTACCTAAAACATTTCTTGGGTTTATATTACAAATAAATAAATAAGTAAAACAATTAATCTATGTTATTCCCCCATTTGAATTGCTGTAACATTTCTGAACAATTTTTTAAAAATTGTAGTAACAATTTGAAAGAGATGTTCCTTCTTGTATACCTTACCTCATAGTAAAAAATAAGGCTCAAAGTCTTGCTAGAATGCTTATCACTGCTGACGAAAAACTCTAAATCCAGTTATTTAATGCAATGTCAGAATTACATTTTTGTACTCATTTTCTTTTTATCACAATACAAATTTGACACATATCATGGAACATTTCACAATTTTAGAATGAAAGACAATTACCAGCAATTTTTTGTGCATGTTTATAGTGATTTTAAAACAACACATAGTGATACATTAGGAGAGAAATATTTATTATCACAACACCATTTATAGTGAAATCCACAAATGCTATATCAGGAGAATTATGCACATAAATGATAAATGAGAATAAGCACATATAGGAGAAGAAACGTTCAGTAATGCTTGAAATAAGAAAAAAATTACTAAATTGTTATAATTTTTACAATAGTTATTTATGTTTCTTTTACAACCCAGAGAAAAATAGAAACCTTATACTTTTATATAATCATTTAATGTCTAAGTTTTTCCTTGCTTTTGACTAACTATTCATTGCAAAGAAAAATACTCTTTAAATACTTATGCCAGTTTCTCTTATCTTTCACACATTGTGGCAATCCTAGCAGTCATGTTTCTCTTTTAAACTTTGTTCTGTATAATTGGATTAGTATCATTGCATAATGCATTTATATATCAAATTAATCCAGTCGGCGCCGCTAGGGTTGATTTCCTGGTTTTCTTTTTAATAAACTGTCAGATGTTGCTGTATTAGCAGGGAAAAAAATGATGTCACAGACACTTTTTACATACATTTTTTAATATATACCTACAGTATCCTAATTCTGCCTGATTACAAAATGCTCTTCTCTTGTATTTGAAGCTGTGCAAGTCTTGAAGATTCCAATAACATATATACAAGACTGACAGCAGAAACTATATGTCATGACGTTTATTCCGTCTCAGTTCCATTGTGCTTTCTCTCCTGGAAGTGATTTACAAAGGAGGCCTTAAAATCATTATGGATAGGATAACTACTTTTCTATGAGTCATACGAAGTCTCCTCAATCCATCGCTGGTGCAAAAATAATGTAAATAGAAAAATAATTTTAGATTGGTAGATTATGAGTTAGGAGACCTAATTACCATTGATTTCCAGGGTGACAGGAAAATTTCCCAGTTTAGACTATAAATGAATGTTACTTGTAGCCCATTTGGGCACTACAAATGGAAACAAATCATTCCTCCTGCAAAAAATAAAGAATAATTCTCATGCAAAAATTTTCTCATTAAATGTGTAGTTGAGTTAAATAGTTAGCTGATTCTCTATATTAAATAAGCAAGTAAATTGTCATCCTACATGATAATATGATATTTTGAAAATTGCATTATTTCTTTAAAATCAGCTTCTATAAAATCTTTCTTTTAAAAAAAGTAAATCTTTTTTCTTTTTTTTAAAATCAGGATCTGTCTGAATTCCTAGGTAGACTTATACCAGTTGGGACCTCATAGTAAATACAAGAATAGCATATATTCTATGGTGATTTTACATATATTTACTTTATCCTTAAGCATCATCTCATAATCTTGAAATTTAAAATTAGCCCATCTTATTTCTATTAATGTTTTTATTAGATAATTAAACCAGTATTCATTGAAAACTTGCTGAAATTTTTTTCTTCTTTAATCAGTAAAGCTGTTGACCAGCACAGACTAGATGTAACAAACTCATTGTTTCTTGCTGCTGAATACATACCTACTCTACATGCCCTACCCATAGTTAAGTGGAAGCAGATAAATGAGTTCTGGTTTTTGGAATATGAGCAGAAGCGATAAACGCTATATCAGCGCCTGGTCCACTATAACTTTCCCTGGTCTGATATTCCCTCCATGGTCCTCCTTTTCTGGTGAACTTGGAATTGTCCTTTTGAAGAAGATGGAGCCATGATATAGAAGGAACCTTCATCACTGAATCACTGCTTACTGGAGAATTGCCTGCTGATCAGAACCATCTATTTTGTATTAATGTGAGCAAGAAATACATTTCTATTGTTTGAACCCACTGAGACTTTGGAGTTTGCTAGAGCAGCTAACATTACTTTAATGTCTATTGCAAATGCCAGTTCCTCTGCGGTAGAAAAAATAATGCCCCCACCAACCACCCCACCCAAAGTTGTTCACATCTTCATCCCAGAAACCTTGGATATGTTATTTTACGTAGCAAAAGTGATTTAGCAGATGTGAATAAATTAAGATCTTAAAATGGGGAGATTATTCTGGATTATACAAGCAGGTCTAATGTAATCACATGGGGGCTTATAAGAGGGAGTCAGGAGTACAATAATCAGAAAATGAGATGTAAAAATGGAAGCAAATATTGGACTGAGGCAAGACCAGAAGCCAGGAAATGTGGGCAGCCAGAAGTTGAAAAAGACAAAGAATAATGCAACATAATGCAACCCTTTCAACCTACTTTAGATTTTTGACCTCTAGAACTGTAAGATAATAAATTTTTAGTGTTTTAAGCCACTAAGTTTGTGGTAATTTGTTACAGCATCAGTAGAAACTGATATAACCTCTAAATATGTCAGTAGATTAGAAAACACAAGCCATTTGTACATAAACCCATATTCACGAATGATGAATCAAAGTACAGTTTATTATATGTACGGATATATTAGAAGATAGCTGCTGGGTGCTCTGAAATGCAGTCTTTATGGATTATGTCATAAACCTTTATTGCATATTTCAGGAGGTACAGTCATTATCTGCATATTAGGGTCAGTGAACTTTCTTCACAGAGTGTACATGTTTGTTTCCATAAGGTACTGTTATCAACCTGTAATCTTCTGACTGTATATATTCTATTTAGATGATGCTTAGGCACAACCAGGATTCAGATATTTATTTCCAATTAAAACTGTCCTTCTGAGCCTTGAACCTATACTTCAAAATGCCTTCTGGAGTTTTCCTGTTTGGATGAACTGTAGCCATTTCAAACTAAATATAATAAAAATTAATTTTATCTTTTTTATATAATTTGTTTTTCTGCCAATGAATTCTCCATTCAGTCAACGATATCACCATGCACCCAGCATTCAAATCATAAACCAATGACTTTTACTTTTATTCATTCCTCACATACAGTGAAAATCCTATAGAATACAAACTCTGTACTGTAGTTGTGAAATTTGTTTCTCATAGGGGTACACATTAACAAGTGTGAAACTACTTTGTTTGTACAGTATGTGTGAACATGTCAGTAAATATATTACAGATAGTAAGGGTCAAACTTCTCACTTTCAGAGAAATAAGTTTTATTTATAACCTCTTTTATTTATAAGGTGAATGCTAGAATGAGCTACTGGTGCCAAATTGGAGTCTGAGATATCCATATGGACATGTATAGTAAATATACACATACTCACTACATACACACAGTCTTACACATACATACAGATAGCTAGCTAGATAAAGATTAAAATATGTGTGTGTGTTAGCATATAAACATACATTTTCTAGCTCTGTCCACTGAGAGGGCCTTGAAGAAGGGACATTACAACAGCAACATGAACACCTAGGGCCCACATCTTGGTTTCTAAATGTTCTTCTTAAATAAAAGAAACCAACGCTCCTTGGATGATTCTAGGATGGGGGCAGGGAATATGAAAGATGAACTTGGAACACCTTTTTGTGCCAAAAATAAAGTGCAAAAAAACAAGCAAAAAATGGAGTGGGGGCATGCTGAAAGGATGTAGCAGCCAACCTGAAAGCTTCCCACGGCCAAAGCTAGGGCAGTTTGAGTGGCAAGTGTCGTAGAATATGATTCTAACCTAAAGAGAAATATTAATAAGTATGAGTTCTTTCTAATATAAATAATTGATTGTGTAATGATATAAACACATGAAAGAAGAAAAAGAGAAAAGTCTTTTATACAAAATATTTCAATTAGTGAATGTAGAAGGATTATGGAAATAGAAAATCACTTACGGAACATGACAATAATAATTGCTGGGGGCAAGAGGAACTGAGAAAAATTAAAATTAGTGGGCCGAGCCCGTGGCGCACTCGGGAGAGTGTGGCGCTGGGAGTGCGGCGATGCTCCCGCCGTGGGTTCGGATCCTATATGGGAATGGCCGGTGCACTCACTGGCTGAGTGCCGGTCACGAAAAAGAAAAAAAAAAAAAAATTAAAATTAGTGGGTGAAACTGTCAAACCCTCCAATTACCACCCCTCAAACATTTAATTGCTCTGTTGGTTTTAACATATATACACAAATTCTAAGAGGTGCATTTTAATTTTCTTCCTATCTGGTAAGGGCTAGACTTAGTGACTCATTCTAAGAAATAGAGTGTTGAAAGGAAAAAATGTAACTTTTCAATGGAGAAATGTTTCAGACAGCACCTTAACCAAGTGATCAAGATTAGTATCATCAATAATAACATACTGGCGTTTTGGACTCCATGATATTATGCTGAGGATACTCCACTTCTGCAATACTCTTTCTCCAAATCCACAGCATCAGTCTAATCATGAGAAAACATCTGACAAACCCATATCGAATAACATTCTATAAAATTCCTGACCAGTAGTCTTCAAAAGTGTCAGTCATGCAATGCAAAGAAAGACTGAGGAACTGTCAATATTGGAAATGACGAAGGAAGTATGACAACTAAATAAAATGGTTATCCTGGATTGGATCCTGGAAAACAAAAAAGGTATTAGTAGAAAAACTGAAGATATTTAAATAAAGTCAATAGTTTAATTACAAATATGTGATACTAATGTTAATTTATTAGTTTTGATCATTTAAAGTAATCAATTGTGTAAAATGTTACTTAAAATGTTAACTTTGGGTGAAAGTTGGATGAAAGGTATCAGGAACTTGCCACACTATCTCTGAAACTCTTCTGTAAGTCTAAATTATTTCAAAATAAAAAGTTACAGAAATCCTATAGAAATGATCTACTTAATACATCTTAAAGATATCCTGTTCTCCTCTCATTCCTACTGGGTGTATTAAGGCCCTTATCAATTCTTACATAATTAATAAAACTGACTCAAAAGGCCTCCATGTTTCTTATCTTGCTCTTCTCTACCCTCTATTATAATCACATGCAGAAGCAATCATAAAATTTTTGCATGAAATTTTACCACAGTGCCCCATGGTTTTCATTACCTACCATTTTTTTTAGCTTCATTTCTCTTTGTCCTCATGCCAGTGACATATTTAACTGATGATCTTTCTGGTTCCTTGCATCTGCCAATCTCTTTCACACCTCCATTCTCACACACCTTCGATTCCTTCTGCCAAAAATATTTCCTTCTCCACTCCTTAAGTAGATAACTCCTCCTCCCCCAGAAAAATCTAGCTCAGGAATAACAGTTCCCAGAAGGCTTTACTTACATCCTTGATGTTAACTGTGTTTTTCTCTGGTACCCTGAACATAAATCTGTTACTCTTAGAGACCCTATCTTACTCATAACCCCCTGTGTAGGGCTTGGCAATAAATATATATTCAACCAAGTTTTACTGAGAATGATCAAATAAATATTGAGAATAAGTTCAAATGAAAAGATAAAGTCAAATCTAGTAATGAGTAATAAAAATGTGGGAAAAGAGTAAAACTTTTTGAAAATTATATTATTCTATAAAGAAAATGCCGTTTTAAACATTTCAGATGTTATCAAGGGTCTGGACTAAATGGCCAGAAGTTAGTTAAGAATATTATTTACTAAAATTCACATGACGGGAGAATATCATGTGAAGAAACTGACCCCAGAGAGCACTGTCCTGTAGAAACTCAGGCATTTCTGAGACAGAGGAGTCAGATGTATGTGTTTATGTGTGTACATTAGAGCTCTGCAGTCTGAGAATCAAGTGCCAAGTGTCACAGGATTATCTTTCCTATTTCAGAACAAGAACTCTACAACTCAACGTACATCTTTAGCTTCAAGTTTCAGAGTCCCAGAGGACCCATTCTGAAGACTTTTAAGGCTGCTATTGACTCTATTGGGACAACCTGGACAAGTCATTCATCTTCAGTGACTCAGGGTCAGCAAAGAAATGCCAGAAGAATGGCATGAAAGATGTTTTATCTGAGCAGCACTTGGCACAGACCCAGCCTGTGTAAATCCCTTTTCAACTGGGAATTTATGGACTAGTTTATTTCAGTCATTGCCATATAGGCAAGAGTTTATAATTCTTTGAGTTGACTTTTATAAAGGAAATCTGCACCGCCCCAACTATACACTGACCTACCTCACATTAAAGTTTATAAAATTCTTTATGTGTAATGTCAGAATTATATCTATTGTATGTGTCGGTTGCTTTAAACATTGTACTGAAGAAAATAATGTTGAAAGTGTCAATGATCAAGGCCAAGGCAAAGCCTGGATTTTTAAAATGCATTTTTTTCTTAGTTTTATAAAGGAGGGTTGCTATGGAAATGGTAAAGGAGCTAAATTACTTGTTGATTCTGTATATGCCTTATATTCTGTGCACCTATTCTGATACTTAATTGAGAAACTGAACAGGTAGGACTTTATATCTTCATCTCCCTTTAAACAAGGAATATTTTCTTATAGATTCCAAAGTTAGAATGCAGGGTTTTAAAAAAAATTAAATACATTTTGTGTTATAGTGCATTTTTTCTTTTTTTGGTAACCTAAGTCCACGATTTCATTATAATCACATAAATGTCAAAAATGCACAGAGTAGAGCTTAGTGCCTAGTATTCTCCAAATTGCACCAGCTATGAGGTAATACAATTGCAGTGTACCTGCATTTAAAGCTGGATGCCCAGAGTGGGTGGATATGGGACACTAGCCAGTAATGACTCCCGATGCCTGGTTTTAAGAGCAATATGTTGAAGAAAATATAATTGATTTTTCAGACTGGATGACTGTCATTAGTGAAGGCAGAAAAAAAATCAGTATTACTAATAATTTGTAGTGAAGCTGCTGAAATGCAGCCATGAAATATCAGGAAGGGCTATGAACACAAAGCAAAAGGGTAGTTAGTCTTTTAAGGAAAAGCATAAGATCATAAAATAGAGCTGTTTATTGGCATAAGGGCTATCCTCAGAGTATTATTGAAAGTACTAGAAATAAATCATTCTAGGGTAAAGTATTTGAAAGTCTATAAGGAGGAAAGTCTATATTTTCTAGTTATGAAAATTTTTAAAGTAGATTCAAAAATGGCTCCTGAGGACAGCGATTTTAGGTGGGAATGGTTTATTACGGAGAGTGTGTGTTTTCTCTCTTTCTCATGCATACATCCCCAAGAGATTTCAGTATAGATGTGATTTCTCAGTTCTGAAATTGATATCTCTAGAGGAAGAAAACTAACCATGTTAAGAAAGGGCATCCCAGGAGAGAAAGTACTACAAAGAGATGAAATCTACAAGGAATTAGTATACTCCATATGGGAGAAACACACAGAAAATCTAATACTGGGAGAATAGATAAGTAAAAATATTACGAGCAAATAATATATATTATATACAAATTGTATATATATGTGTGTGTATGTTTATATGTCTCTGCATCAGCTTAAAGTAATAACCTAGAATTACTATTAGTCACATTAATTGAGCTCAAAAACATCATGTTGAATAAAAAGTAAGACAGGTAATAAGATTTACAGCATAAAAACAGCAACATCTACTTTTAATGAATAAATGTATGTAAGTAAACTTATGGAGATTGGATGGGAGAAGATAGGAATGGGATTAGATATGGCATATAAAGTCAGAAAAATAATGCAGTAAATGAAATAAGGGCATGGAAATGATACTTTGGCAGTATGTGTTAGGATACACAGTTTTGTCCCTAAAAAATAAATGTATTTCTTTCTTCCTTCCTTTCTTTGGTGGCTGACCAGTATGAATAAATGCATTGATTTCAAAAGGTGTTTTAAATATAAAAAGAAAAATAAAGATTTAAGAAAAACAAATGTTTTATACCACTCTACTGTGGAGAATAAAAAGGGACCACAGGGAATAAGAATACTCACATGAGTTAAAATGGGTGTGGTGCTGCTGCTGCTGTGTTTAATCTTCAGCACAAGACAAGGAGGAAAGTCCACCTCAGGGAAGCCCTCCTGCCTTTAGGAAAGACCCCAGGGAGTTCAGAGCCTCAGAAGACAAAAGAAAGATCTTAGAATTTTTACACACTTGCCTTTCTTCCTCCTCTTTTGCTTTTTTGGGGGGAGTAAATTATTTCTGCCATACTTACTGGAGGAGAGGGCATGGACAGCTTCTCTGTAAGCAGAGCCCCTGCTACGTCTGAACAGGCCGCTCCCTATGCTAATGCACTGGTTCAGGAGGCTGAAATGAGCAGAAATCCTATGCAGCTCTGCTCTTATTCTCTGAGACAGAGGTGGGGCTGCCTTGGCCATGAGGCGAAACCTTTTTCTACTGTGTGCAGTGATGCTGAGAGCTTGCCAAGTTTCCCACCTAGAGAGCTGCTTCCATTCAGAGGGAATAGCTTTTTTTTTCTATTTGGCACAAAAGTGGCAGATAGTTTTAGTGGGCTTGAATTTAACCTCACCCCACCTCACCCCACCACCAAGTGTATACTGATAGTAATGGATAAATGTAACTCAGCAAGATATTGCTTTATATCATAATTAGAAAGTAAAGAAGAAAATGCATTTCCAGAAAGGGAAGTTTAAAAAAAAAAAGGGTTTTTTATTCCCCAGCCTACATCTGAGTTATGTTCTTGGGTCTGTTATGTCAGGACTAAAGGAAAAGTGGTTCTTTTTTGATAACTGAGTGTAGATTCTTTTACAATTTTTCCCACATGTGTTACAAAGAATTTATATTGCTGAGTAAAAAGGATAGGGATAAAGTAAATTAGAGGGTTCATTTTTGTATTCTAAATCAATTTCTGCCTCCCGTCATTACATAAATACATTCTAAATGAATTAAGGAGAAAAAATTAAAGATACTATAATGTTGTAAGAATTCTAAAAATAATTCAAGATGCAAAAATCTTTCCAAGTAATGTAGGAATTTCCAGAAGTCATAAAAGGAAAGAATAACAGCAAAATCTAAACATGTATGTTTTATATGCGGTGAGAGATGCCCTACAATAAACTTCATAGGCAAATGTACAGTAGCAAAAATATTTAACACATATGTAACAGAAAAGGAATTAATTGTTTGAAAATTAATAAAGAAGAACACTACCCAAAAGGAAAATGGTGTCTTAACCCAAATTCCCAGAAAACAGAGCTGGAGTCAAGCTTATGTGGCAATGCTTTATCGGATGATGCAATCTCAGGGCAGAAAGACTGAGAGAAATAGAAAATAGGACGAAGAGAAAAAAGAAAAATCAAAATCCAAAAACCAAGTCCATCTTAAGGAGGGAAAAGAAATTTATCTGCCCATTCTTTCCTGCTCCCTCTCCCCCATTTGTTAAGATTCATCCTCTGGGGAGTTAACCTTCTAGGTTGCATCCCTTGGCCTCTTTGGGAAGTCAGTTCCACTACTTGTGCTACGGTGCTTCACCCAAGTCCAGAAATGATGGGAGGACCCAGAAACTCTGAGTGAGTGGCAGGTGTGCCCTGGGCAGCAGAGCCGTGGAGGTCCAGAGATTCATTTGCAGTTGTTAATGGAACATGTTGAAGGTAGATGAGGTTGAGGGAACCTAAGAGAAATATGTGTCACAAATGGCCAAAGAAAATGAAAAGAAAATTCATCAAAGAATGATAACAATTCAGTATAAATCAAAAATGCTATTAAAATAACAAAATGTATATATACATCTGTCGGGCTGGATCACAGACCCCTCTGCCCCGTGCTGCACAGGTCCTGAGTCAGGTAAGTGAAAGAAAAACTGAGAAGCCGCTGGCAAAGTGGACATGCTTTATTCTTCAGACATAAGATCCTCTGACCAGTGCTTCAGAACCACTGCCTTCCATACTGAAAGTACACAATAGTGGCAATGAGCCAAGGGGTACGCGGGTGCACACACACACTAACTCTACTCTTAAGTAACTTGTTTACAACGGATATGCTGAATTATACCCAGCTGGATATGAGGTGAGAGGGGCTGTCTAAACTAACTCCATTTTCCTCACACTCCACCCCTTCAGGATCTCTTGCCATACAGTCTATGCATTCAGAAACTTCTGTGATGTTCCCTTAGCGAGGATAAGTGACCCTTGCATTCACATAACCTCCGTACCTATTGTACGTTCTATACACCTTGAGACTTGTCCCCATAGCTCTATCCTTTCAACTATTAGCCGTGAAAACCCCACCCATACATATGTCCAGTTAGTAGTCATCATTGGGATGACTTTCCACAGGAATCCTGCAGCCAAACTGGCAGGAAACTCAGTGCATATTCAGTAAGCTGATACATTGGCCACACAAGCATATGTTTGTGTCCAGTTGACTCTGGTGCCTGCAGCCACAATACTATGGGTAAAAAAGACAAAAAGGTTATTGACACCAATAGAGAGAGTTCCCATCCCTATGGCAGAATACATTCCAGCTTACCATCTCAGAAAGAATGGTTGCAGGAACAGGTGCTGAGGCTTTATGCAACAGAGCCTCCACTGAAGAGGGCCTGCCTTTGCAGGTCTCTCATTTAAGACCCTGACTATTGGCCATAACTGCCATGTCCACCCCTTCAGGGATGGGGGTTGGTGGACAGCCTTAGTCCCCTTTTCAGAAGACCATTGTATTGTTCAATCACTCCCACTGCCTAGGGATGATATGGCACATGTAACTTCCACTGAATGGACAACTAAGAAGCCCATTTCTGTACTACATGTCCAGTAAAGTGGGACATTATCACTATGACCAGGGGCTGAACGTACATGGCCGTAAGGCTATTTAACATCTTAATAGTGCTTACCTGGTCTGGGGCCTTACAAGGCCATACAAATAGAAGACCAGTAGCCATATCAATGGCTGTAAAGATGTACCTAAAATTCTCTGATGTGAGAAGCAGTCCCACAAAATCCACTTGCCATCAAGTCAGGGGCACCTTTCCTTCAGTTATCTGCCCATCGGTATGCAGCACCCATCAGGGGTGTGGACTCTCTTGAGTGCACACTGGACAAATGTGACATTTGTTCAATACATATTTCCATTTTATGGGCAGGTTCCACTTTTGAGCCATTGACCACACGGTCTTGCTGCCAGCATGCTGCATCCATTGATGTAACCACTGGACCACATCAGTGGTTGGAGCTCTCTCCAGTCATCTTACCTTAGCCAATGCATCAGCTTCATCATTGCCTGGACTGGCTAAGGGAAAATGTCCTATGACATGGAAATTTTCATGTCCTAATTCCCATAATTCCTGCCACATGGCTTGTCCCCACAGGGGCCAGTGGCCTACCATCCACCATTGATATTTCCAAGTACATATGCAAAGGGTAAAACCCTTATATACGACCCGCTCATATTGTTCCAAATGATCTAGCACTGTTGGAGCTGCATTGGTTAAATCTGCAAGAGAATCAGAGGTTAGTAAGATATCATCTATTGGCATGGTCCACACCATGGCGGAGTCCTGAAAGGAATAGCTTGGGCTGCCCTCTCTGAGTTGGCAAGGCTGCTGGAGGGAGAGCTGCTGGCAGGACTGCAGCTACGAGCACTTGCTTTCACTGTAAGGGTCTCTGCCTTGGCATAGTGGTACTGCTTTTACTCTCTCTTTTGATGTTTTGGTTAGCATGGCAGTTTCCTGAGTTTCCAAAAGATGCAGAAAATGACACACAAACAGTTGTTGTCATAAAATTAGATAGTTCCACCAAAGATCCGGGAAGATTAAACATTCCAAATTGTCCCTTTTGAGTCAATTAATTATGCCAACGGATGTTTCAAAAACATCGGTTATGATTAATCATGAGCAATTGCCTTTACCAGAGAAATTCATAAATAAAAGAAGTCCTGATCCTCTTCCCACCATCTGAGTAAATGGTTACATGGGATATAAAATGATGAAGGGAAAAATTTGGTACCCTCCCAGGGGACGTCCAAAGTATGATCTAAGTTGGCAAATGTCATTTACTGGAGATTGTATTAATGGCATGAGAATGGTTGGCATTAATGAGAAATTATATGATTGGGATAAATTAAGTATATGGGAATGAAATCGTAGAATTCCCTTTACTTGGTGGTGTCCAGTTTTAAATAAATCATTAAGAATCAGGTGTTGGGATAAAAATATATGCTGTAAAATTATTAAACCTGCAAAACTAGATCTTAGAAAAATAAAAGAGTACACCTAGTTTTGTGAGGGATGGTGCTGTGCACAAGGACACTTTAACATTTAGATAAAGATTACAGGGCCATAGTCAATGCATATCCTTAAAATGTGCATGATAATGCTGCTCAAATATCCACTGTTCTTTTTCCATATGAACAGTAGGTTCATTTACATTTAAGACAAAATAGCTGCCACCCTATTAATAGGGTGGATATTAACCACAGCTTGCTAACAGAAAAAGGTCACAAGATAACTTCAAGACAATGAAGGGATGGTTCTAGTCTTATAACCTGATCCCAGGAAAAAGAAGCAAGAGTTGATCACCCGAGACATACTGACAAAAGGAAAGGACTGGCTGACCTCTAAAAAAGTTTCTTCCCTGCATTTTGGACTATTGATTTAAGCTTGCTGATACTATAAAAATAGTACCCAAAACCCCCCTGCAGAGAAAAATCTAAATAAAAGGCATTGTCTCATGATCTACTGGGCTCCAGCTGCAACACACTGACAGCCCACAGAGAGAGAATGTGCATATTGATGCATTGAGGTCTCCATCTGTGTTTGTTATTTTCACCGACCCTCTTCATCACTTTTCGGGTACCCACCCCTCTCTGAAGCTGGACTTCGGCAATCTATCTAATGAAACATTGTAACCATGCTGGGCCTAGTCTACCTGGCTAGGCCCCAGCCTCTAAACCATGACAGATGGTTGGGCTATGCAGGTAGCCTTGGGGCAACACTTGAAAAGTCCAGTGCCTTCCCTCCCAGGTGAAGGCAAATTGATTTTGGCTATCAGCCAAGGTTGGGATAGAGAAAAAAGCATTTGCTAGGTCCAATACATAATGAAAAGTTCCTAGCTGAATCATCAGCTGATTCATCAATTTGTGAACCAAAGGCACAGCCATGTGCAAAAGAGGCACTACTGTGTTCAGTTCCTGATAGTCCACAGTTATTCTCCAGGTACCATCACATTTTTTCACCGACCATATCAGGGCGTTAGATGAGCTATGTGCAGGACGAATAATGCCAACCTTTTCTAACTCCAATACAGTGGCACCAATCTCTGCATGTCCTCCTGGCAGGTGATACTGCTTCACATTGACTACACATCTTGGCTTGGATAACATCTGTGAGTCATGTTTAGCATGTCCCCACAGCACAGGCTTCACTTTTTGTATCCACAGCTAGAGTTCTCCAACCATTGTTCACAGGTGTAACCCATAAAGCACATCTATACCCAAGATGTATTTGGATACAGGAGATACATACACAATATATACACAAGGGGGCAATCATTCAATGCTCACTGGCAAAGACACAGCTTAGACTGTAATAGTCAGTTCTCCATAACCATCAACATTCATTGTGGCCCCTGGAAACTTATCTGGGTTGCCAGGCATCAGGCTCCGGTGTCCACCAGTGCTAACACACGCTGTACATTTGTCTCAGACCAATATATAACTAGGTCAACATGATGCCTCCAGTCCTTGTCTGCCCCCAAAAGATGAGCATCTCAGCCTGAAAGAGAACAGCCAAAAGAGAACAGTCCAACCGCCTCCACAAAAGCAACCAAAAAATCTTTAAAATTCACTGGGTGTACCTTACCACCTGTTTCCAGACGTTTAGTGAAACATTGTTTGGAGTGCAATTGTTGCCACAGGCAAACATGACCACATTTCATTGTCAGTCAGTTTTTTCCCTATCAACTCCTGCCATAAGCAAGTCAAACCGCCTCTGCATATGGCTGGTCTTGCTTGGTCCCTTCAGGGTAAAATCCTGAGCATTTCTTGGGGGTTTAGTCTTAGCCACCTTTCTGATCCCTTTTGTTTGTCTCCTCTCCTCTGCTTTGCCCAGACTGGCCATCATGGTCTTCACTTCATGTATGGGGTGCCCAACATATGGGTCCAATATAGCCACCAGCAACCCAAAGGACATTGATGGAGCATTTTGAAGCACTACATCCCTCATGCTGCCTGTAACGTGTTCATCATCCCGACCAAGGGTGTTCACATTAAACATGGACTGTTGCATCCCCAGCTCGTGAATCACTTGGACCAGCTTGGCATATGTCTTCCATTTAGTCATGGTTACAGGCAGTTCTCTGGCATTTGTCCAAATGGTCCAGAGAGCTGCATTCACCCATTCCATCAAGGACTGCTTATTCTGTCCCAGTGCATATCTGCTGTTCTGTAACCACTGCCGCAGGGATGGGAACATGATGATGGAAGCCAACTTTTCCATCTCCTCACCAGAGCACACTATGCCAGCCACCCTTAGGTCCCACAGCCACAAAAGCCAAGCAGCTAGGGTTTTGCCCTGTTTCTGCCGAAGCTGTTTTCCTAAGTCCACCAACTCAGCTTGAGTATAGGGGACATAAGTAGTGAATTGGGTAACTTGTGGGTTGCCTCCTGGTTGTCTGCCTTGTCCTATGGGCTGCTTGTGCTTCAGTTTCTGATGCACAACAGGTCATGCCAGGGGATGCATAGTCTTCTCCACCTCACCATCAGGTTCATCATCATCCCTGGTGTCAAAAGCAGGAGTGGCCTGTTGCTGTACTTCAGCCTCCAGAACAAGTACCCACACTTCCAACAAGTCTGTTTTCTGCTGCAAATCTCAAAGCTGCGCTGCTTCATGGAGTGCCTGGTCCATGTTGACTCGTAGTACAGTGAACAACAGCCAGACCCCAGCCAACAGGAAAACGGCTGCCAGGTACCACATACTTGAGGGTAGCCACATTTCCTCCCCCTCCTAAGGGGCTAGTGGCTCCCTTACCACTCAGAATCCTGATGACAACTATGCCAGTTGTCAGGCTGGATCACAGACCCCCTTGCCCTGTCCTATGAAGGTCCTGAGTCAGGTAAATGAAAGTAAAAGCGAGTTGCTGCTGGCAAAGTGGACATGCTTTCTTCCAGATGCAAGCTCCACCAGCCAGTGGTTGAGAGCCGCTGCCTTCCATACTGAAAGTACACAATAGTGGCAATGAGCCAAGGGGAACACGGGCATGCACATGCACTAACTCTACTCTCATGTAACTTGTTTACAAAGGAGGTGCTGAATCATACCCAGCTGGATATGAGGGGAGAGGACCTGACTAAACTAACTCCATTTTCCTCACAACATCAGATTGACAATATTTAAGAGTGAAATCCGTTATTAAAAAGTGTGTAGAAAAGAGTGATCCTTTCATAGTATTGGAAGTAGATGTAGCATAAATTGGTATAGTTTACTTGAAGGCAAAATGCATGATATATCAAATATTAACTACATAAGCACAGTTAATGGAAGATGTTAACATTTGAAAGCTGGGCAAAGATTACACAGGAACTCTGTATGATCATTATAAGGAATCATTGTAATGTTTCTAAATGTAAATCTAAAATTATTTTAAAATAAAAATGTAAATACGATTAGCAGCATGCATAATCTCCAACCAATTTATTCTATAATTTATTCAATAAAATAATTGCACAAATACACAAATTCAAATCTATGGAACAAATTCAATGAAAACCTATTTGTAATAGCAAAAATTAGAAACATAAATAAGATGTTTAAATAAAATAGATTATCCATTCTCTGAGGTACCATATAATAGTTAAAATGAAGTAGTCTCTGTGTTAGAGACATGGAATTATCTCTAATATAGAATTTTAACTGGCAGAAAGAAAATTTGGAAGAAACACATTTACTATCTTATCTATGTAAAAAGTTACATGTTAAATCCACACAAATACATGATGTAATTTAAATGTATATTGCAACGTAAAAGGAGCCTTTCTAAAAAGACTATTTATGATTATGAGGGTACTTTAAAAAGTTAGTGGTAAGATAAAAAGATAATATATATGGCTTTAATTATGTTGAGATACTTTCCATCTATACCTAACTTATAGAGGGTCTTTGTCATGAATGAGTCCTGAACTTTATCAAATGCTTTTTCAGCATCTATAGAGATGATCATATGGTCTTTGTGTTTGACTTTATTAATATGGTGTATCACATTTATTGATTTGCATATGTTGAACCAACCTTGCATCCCTGGGATGAATCCCACTTGATCGTGGTGAATAATTTTACGTGTGTGTTGCTGTATTCTGTTTGCTAGTATTTTAGTGAGGATTTTTGCATCTATATTCATCAAGGATATTGGCCTGTAGTTTTCTTTTTTGGTTATATCTTTACCTGGTTTTGGTATCAGGATGATGTTTGGTTCATAGAATGAGTTTGGGAGATTTGCGTCCGTTTCAATCTTTTGGAATAGTTTGTAAAGAATCGGTGTCAAGTCCTCTTTGAATGTTTTGTAAAATTCTGCTGTGAATCCATCTGGTCCTGGGCTTTTCTTTGTTGGGAGCCTTCTGATAACAGCTTCAATCTCCTTTATTGTTATTGGTCTGTTCAAATTTTCTATGTCTTCATGGTTCAGTTTTGGGAGCTTGTGTGTGTCCAGAAATTTATCCATTTTCTCCAGATTTTAAAATTAGTTGGCGTATAGTTGTTTATAGTAGTCTCGAATGATTCCTTGCATTTCAGATGAATCAGTTGTAATATCACCTTTTTCATTACTAATTTTTGTTATTTGAGTCTTCCACTGCCAATATCATCCTGAATGGGGAAAAGATGAAAGCTTTTCCTTTAAGAACAGGAACTAGACAAGGATGCCCACTCTCACCACTCCTATTCAACATAGTGTTGGAAGTACTAGCCAGAGCAATCAGAGAAGAGAAGGAAATAAAGGGCATCCAGATTGGAAAAGATGAAGTCAAACTGTCCCTGTTTGCAGATGACATGATCCTATATATCGAACAGCCTAAAACCTCCACAAAAAAACTGTTGGAATTGATAAATGATTTCAGCACAGTAGCAGGATACAAAATCAACACACAAAAATCAGTAGCATTTCTTTTCTCCAATAGTGAACATGCAGAAGGCGAAATCAAGAAAGCCTGCCCATTTACAATAGCCACCAAAAAAATACAATACTTAGGAATTGAGTTAACCAAGGAGGTGAAAAATCTCTATAATGAGAACTACAAACCACTGCTGAGAGAAATTAGAGAGGATACAAGAAGATGGAAAGATATCCCATGCTCTTGGATTGGAAGAATCAACATAGTGAAAATGTCCATACTACCCAAAGTGATATACAAATTCAATGCAATCCCCATCAAAATTCCAAAGACATTTTTCTCAGAAATGGAAAAAACTCTCCAGACATTAATATGGAACAATAAAAGACCACGCATAGCCAAAGTAATGCTGAGCAAAAAAAATAAAGCTGGAGGCATAACACTACCTGACTTCAAGCTATACTACAAAGCTATAATAACCAAAACAGTATGGTACTGGCATAAAAACAGACCCACTGACCAATGGAATAGAATAGAGAATCCAGAAATCAACCCACACACTTACTGCCATCTGATCTTTGACAAAGGCACCAAGCCTATTCACTGGGGAAGGGACTGCCTCTTCAGCAAATGGTGCTGGGATAACTGGATATCCATATGCAGGAGAATGAAACTAGATCTATACCTCTCACCATATACTAAAATCAACTCAAAATGGATTAAGGATTTAAATATACACCCTGAAACAATAAAACTTCTTAAAGAAAACATAGGAGAAACACTTCAGGAAATAGGACTGGACACAGACTTCATGAATATGACCCCAAAAGCACGGGCAACCAAAGGAAAAATAAACAAATGGGATTATATCAAACTAAAAAGCTTCTGCACAGTAAAAGAAACAATTAACAGAGTTAAAAGACAACCAACAGAGTGGGAGAAAATATTTGCAAAATATACATCTGACAAAGGATTAATATCCAGAATATATAAGGAACTCAAACAACTTTACAAGAAGAAAACAAGCAACCCAATTAAAAAATGGGCAAAAGAGCAAAGTAGGCATTTCTCTAAGGAAGATATACAAATGGCCAACAGACATATGAAAAAATGCTCATCACTCAGCATCCGGGAAATGCAAATCAAAACCACATTGAGATACCATCTAACCCCAGTTAGGATGGCTAAAATCCAAAAGACTCTGAACGATAAATGCTGGCGAGGTTGCGGAGAAAAAGGAACTCTCATACATTGTTGGTGGGACTGCAAAATGGTGCAGCCTCTATGGAAAATGGTATGGAGGTTCCTCAAACAATTGCAGATAGATCTACCATATGACCCAGCTATCCCACTGTTGGGAATATACCCAGAGGAATGGAAATCATCAAGTCGAAGGTATACCTGTTCCCCAATGTTCATCGCCGCACTGTTTCCAATAGCCAAGAGTTGGAACCAGCCCAAATGTTCATCATCAGATGAGTGGATACAGAAAATGTGGTACATCTACACAATGGAAAACTACTCAGCTATAAAAACGAATGAAATACTGCCATTTGCAACAACATGGATGGATCTTGAGAGAATTATATTAAGTGAAATGAGTCAGGCAGAGAAAGAGAAAGACCACATGTTCTCACTTATTGGTGGGAGCTAAAAATTAATATATAAATTCACACACACACACACACACACACACACACACACACACACACACAAAACCGGGGGGGTGGGGGTGGAAGAAGATATAACAACCACAATTACTTGAAGTTGATACGACAAGCAAACAGAAAGGACATTGCTGGGGGGGGCGGGGAGGGAGGTTTTGGTGATGGGGAAACAATAATCAATCATAATGTATATCGACAAAATAAAATTTAAAAAAATAAAATAAAAAATAAAGTCATCAGAACAACAACAACAAAAAATGATAATATAATCTTTCCACAAACTTTTTGAAGTACCCCCTTATATGACATTATGGAAAAGGCAAAATTATAGACAGGGTAGATAGATCAATGGTTACCAGGACATTTTGGGGGAGAGTGAATAAATGAAAACTGGGAAATTTTAGAGCAATAAAAGTATACTGTATGATACACTAATGGTAGATATATGCCACTATGCATTTGTTAAGACCCATGGAACATCCTAGCACTGAGTGAACTTTAATGCATTCAAGTTTTAAAAAACCATATAGGGGGCCAGGGAATCCTAGGATGAAATGCCGACTATAAAAACAAATCTAACTGTAATAAAAATTTATGAAACAACCTGATTAAAAAAGATGTGGAAAAAGGTACCGACCTTGGAAATGAATGGAGACAATAATATTGAAGGCAAAAGAAACTGTATATATGCACTATACTCTAATCGATGAAAGTAACTTTCCATGATAACATCAGCTAACAATTCTGAAATCACTACACATATTTATTGGAATCAATTAATTAAGTAAATGGATGGTCGTTTCTCACCATTGGAGTGGGAAGTTACAGATAAGCAAGGGGTGAAGGATAGAATGATCCATGTGGTAATGGGCTAGATAGAGTTGAAGGCATCAATAGGAACTTATGCTTAGCTTAACATAGATACAGTTGAATACATATGGAAATGTTTATAGATATGCGTATGAACACAGATTACTCTGTGCATATATATTTCCTTGCTCTGTCAGCAGAGAGGTCCTAGAAGCATTGACATCACAGGAATATGAGCAAACCTACATCTAGAGCCAAGATCTTAGTTTCTAATATCATTCACAAATAAAAAGAAAAAGGGATCTTTGAGAAATGGCTGATTTTACAACTGGGACAAAAATACACAAGATGATTCTAGACCATCTTGTCATGCCAGAAAGTAAGGTTGTGCTAAAAGGAGAGAGGGAGGGAGGGAGGGAGGGAGGGAGGTAGAGGAGAGAGAGAGAGAGAGAGAGAGAGAGAGAGAGAGAGAGAGAGAGAGAGAGAGAGAGAGAGAGAGAGAGAGGGAAAGGGAGGAAGGGAGGAAGGGAGGAAAGAAAAGAAAGAGAAAACTATAATGACAGGATATGTCAAAAGGACACAAGAGCCAACTGAAATAGAACCAATGTATAAAAGTCTAACAATCTGAGCAAAAATAGTAAGAAAGCAGTATTGGGTTGTAACACATTGTCTAAAATAAATATGCATACTGAGATAAATAAATGGTTAAATAAATAAATAAATAAATTGGACAAGAGACAATTCTCCTGTGCAGAAGAATTCCATGCACTTTATGAACATACTCTGTCCTGAAGGAAGAGAAGGATAACTACACATTTTCAACCAGGGTACACATAGTAAATTCCTTTCAAAGAAAACAGTAAAAAGAGAACAGTATGTCAGGCCAGGGTGGAGGGTGGAAAAGTGTAAGTACAGTACAGAAATCTGACAAACACCACCTATGGGTGACATAGGTTAATACCAAATAGTAATGTCTTGTTGATAGTAAATACTCTAGATATAAGATGAAAATGGTACTTTACCTCTACAATTTTCTGTAAAAATACTGATAAAACCTATGTAGCCTTATCATGAGGAAAACATTAAATAAATCTCAATTTGAAGTGTTCTAAAAAATGCCTGACCAGTACTCCTCAAAACTGTTAAAGTCATCAAAAATAAGGAAAGTCTGAGAAACTGTCATGACTTTAGGAGACATAACAACTAAATATAATGTGGTGTCCTGAATAGGACATTAGAATAGAAAGAGGATATTAGGCAAAAACTAAGGAAATCTGATTTAAGTATGGACCTTATTAACAATAATGCATTAATATAGCTCCATTAATTGTGACAAAAGTACTGTACTAATGTAAGAAATTAATAAACTGTGAGGTATATGGAAAGTCTTTGTAGTGTATCTTCTCCATTTTTTGTAATATAAAATTATTGTAAATTAAAAATTTCATTTAGAAACTTCTAAATGTCAACATATATTCCAGAGATTTGTGTATAACCATATGAAGCAAGCTCTTATCTTATTCCATTTTCCAGCCCTTAAAGAACTACTCCACTATGTTTTTCTTTGCCTTTACATCTTAGGGCTTTGAATATGGTCAGTTAATTTGTTACTCTGTGGAGCATCTTACATACGAGTGAATAAATTTTATAATCACACATGAGTATTTAAATATCAACACAATTTTTAAACTGCATATAGATTTGTTTTATTCACATAAGATGTTTTTACCATAATAAAGATTTTATAATTTCAAAGTGAAGACAAGGAATTGAAATCCAGCTTTTATTTTCTTTGTACTATGCACTTATCCAATCCTTTTTGGACTGAGCAACATAGGTCTTGAAGTTTTAGAAAAATATGGCTTAGTTATATCCAACCTCATGTTTGATGAAGTCACTTTTCATTATTCCAGTTTCTGAATTTTTCCATTTTCATGGGTATTGACAACCAGAAATTAAAAGAAAAAGAAAAATAACAAATTATATACCTTCTCTAATATCAAGTACAATGTAATGGTGTAAAATGCTCAATTGTTCTTTTATTTGTAGTTCATTGGCTAATTTAAAAGGTTGCCTAAAACTAGAGAATTATAAAATATGATACATAACATAAATTCAAACATTTTGTGTTAACTTAAAAAGATATTTTTTTCATTTATCAATTTTTATGTAGACTCGAGGTCTTTTTTTCTAAGTAGATCCATTAAGTAGAGTTCTGTTTTTTGTTTGTTTTGTTTTGTTTTTGTAATCATACCTGTAAAAGATCTACTATCATTTCTATTTTCTTTTCTTTAAAGTGGTCAATAAATTTCCAGAAACATTCCAAGTAATTTGTTTAGAGTCCTCTTATAATTGTATGATGTCCCCTCTAATCTTTTATATTGTCTGGTCCATACCTAATTTGTGTGCATTTCTTTTAGTAACTACCTTTTATCAAGATTTTCCAAAACATTCAAGTTAGGTTTCAAGAAACAAATTTGTTATTTGTGCTTAGTTTTATTTGTTGACATAACAGGTAAACTGAGTGATTACTGCATAACTGGCAAAAATTGATTTTTGAAATGTCACACGTGACTTTGTTAAGATACCATCAACTGGTGAAATTATAAGTGATCTGGCCAGCAAGAGAACAGTCTGTAACAGAAACATGCAGATGTCATGAACCAGTATGGTTCACTGGGAGAATGGTGAGGGTAGAAAATCAGGAAAATTGGTTAAGTGAGAGCTAATGCATTGAGATAAATTTTTCTGTACCTATCTGAATTAAACAAATAGGTACTCAAAACCAAATATTCAAGGCCAAGCCCGTGGCGCACTCGGGAGAGTGCGGCACTGGGAGCGCCGTGACGCTCCCGCTGCGGGTTCGGATCCTACATAGGCATGGCCGGTGCACTCACTGGCTGAGTGCCAGTCACGGAAAAGACAAAAAAAAAAAAAAAAAAAAAAACACCAAATATTCATAAAAACATAAAGATATGAAAGTAAAAGTATAAAGGTGTAGAAAGCATACTTAAAAGGAAAAATAGAGATTCTCACCAGGACAGAAGTTTATATACTAGAAATAAAGGAAGAAGAGAAAAATATCTTAACAAATATTAATAAAGAATATGATGGTATTACAAATATTAGTTGACATTTATTGAGCATTTACCATGTGCCAGGCACAGTTTTAAGCACTTTACGTTTACTTATTTATTTAATCTTCTCAACAATTTTATGAGGTAAATACTATTTATGTCCATTTTTCAGAAGAGAAAACTGAGGCATAAAGATTTTAAGTAGTTTGCCTAATGTCCACAGCTAAGTACAGAAAAAAAATATCTTATGAAATGTTATATGCCAAATAGTAAATACTACCTGAGCAACTTAAGGAATCAATGGGAACAACATTATGATACAAAGTATAGACTTAAAGATTATGAAGATATGCAGGAGAAAAAAAGTTTTGCTGAGAAAAATGGAGAGGAGAATCTTATGCCTAACTGTCTCTTGATGAAAAACTACAGATACAGGCCCAATACTCATTATTATTTCCACATGACAGCCATCCAAAGACAGTAGCTTAGAGGGCTAGAGACGTATTGCCTCACATAACCATGGAAAAGGCAAAGGTGTAGCTCAGCCACAGGAATAAAAAAAGTAAATAAAATTCATGGCACTTTATTTGAGAGCTTTTTATCTCCCTTCTAAAAACATATTTTATAGGATTTTTTACGCAATACCATCTTACAGAAATCCAGCTAAGGATCTATGAATCTCTGAGTTCTATTCCATAAGGAAAAATTATACGACCAACAGAATTACAAAAAAGGGAGTTATCAATGGGCCTAAAGTTTCAGTTAAACAAGATGAATAGCTACTAGACATCTGCTATACAACATTGTATCTATAGTCAGCAATACTGTACTGTACACTTAAAAATTTGTTAGGAGGGTATATCTCATCTTAACTTTTCTTGCCACAGTAAAGTAAAACTATTTATGGTAGGGGTTATCAGACATGCTAATAGAAACCTCTTCCATCCTGGAATAAATAATATGTATTTGCATCTGCAATGATTATGCAATTCTCATGCTATAACTCGGACAAATTATGAAAATTGGGAAAAGGTCTAAAGAAGGCAACTAAAATGATAAGGAAATAAATAAGAACAGATTAAAAGAGCAGTACATTACCACAGGGATTCTGTTTGCTATGAAACTGCAGGATAATAGTAGAACTAGTATTACCAACCCCACTTGAAATTTCAAAAGATATATTTAAGAAAATAAAAGTATATGCCACCTTAGAAAGCATTGTGTATAATGTAATTTATTATAACTAAAAGAAATAAAAAGTATATTTAGCCTTCACAAAAGTATATATCCTGACCGCAATAGGATAAAATAGAAATCAATAAGAGAAATAAACCTGCAAAATTTCCACATATGTGGAAACAAACAACACACTTTGAAATAACCATAGGCCCAAAAATAAAAATCATAATTAGAAAAATAATTTAAATGACTGAAAATTAAAACACCACATCACATGTCAAACTTTGTTAGGTGAAATTAAAATAGCACTTACAGGGAAATTTATAGCAAAAATTATTGCTAATATTGAAGGCAAAAAGGCCTAAAATAAAGAGCTAACATTCCTCTCATGAGGTTAGCAAAAAACCTAGAAAATTAAATTCAAACAATAAAAAAGGGAAATATTAAAATTTTTGAGAAAAATGCTGAAGTAGAAAAATAAAAGAACAGGAATTCAATGAAATCAGAACCAATCAACATATAAAACTATCAATAAAATTCATTAATTTATGGCTGGACTTATCAAGAAAAGAAAGAAAAGACACAAATGATAAACACATTAAATGAAAGAAGATACATTTATTCTTATAGACATTAAAATGATAGTGGTGTAATATTGTAAATAATTTTATGCCAACAATTTTGACAACCTAGATGAAATGGACAAATTCTGTAAAAAACACAAACTATCAAAACAAACTCAAGAAAATATAAAAACTGAACAGAACTTTATCAATTAATGAAACAAAATTTATGATTAAAAGCCATTACATGAAGAAAAATCAATCCCAGGAGGCCACACTGGTGAAATATGTCAGGAATTGGGAAGAAATAATAGAATTTTAAAAAATCTTTCAGAATATAGAAAAGGATGAAATACTCTCTTACATTTTCTGAGGGCAGTGATCCTGATACAAAAATAGAATAGAGATCAAAGAAACCATCAGACCAATACATATGTCACCAGATCAAAAGGGGTCTACCCAGGAGGTAAGTAAACTAACACCAATTCTTCACAAACTCTTCCAAAATTAGAAGAGCAGAGGATATTTTCAAAATGATTCTGTAAGACTGGTATTACATGATATCAAAACCAGAAAAAGTCTTCAAAAGGAAAGGGATCAATAGACTTTATAAGTACAGATGCAAAAATCTTCATCAAAGTACTAGCAAATAAAATTCAGCAATATATGAAAACAAATATACATTATGACTAAGTAGAATTTATCCCAGGATAGAAGGATGGTCTAAAGTAAACATTCAATTAATTTTATTGGTCCTGTTAATAGAACAAAGAAGAAAACCCACATGGTCTCCCCAATCTGACATAAGACTTTGACAAAAAACCCACAATTAACATCTTATTAATAGTAAATATGGAATACTTTCATTCAAGATAATCAACAAGGCAAAGATACCCACTCTTATTATTTCTATTCAACATTATACTGGGAATGATTGGAAAGGAAGAAATAAAACTTTAGTGACATTGACATGATTTTTCCATTAAAAAGTCCTAAATACTCTGCCAACAAAACAAAACAAAACTATTAGAACAAATAAATAAGCTCAGCAGGGTTGTGGGATATGAGGTTAATATACAAAAATCAATTTATTTCTGTACCTTAGCAATGAAGTAATCCAAAAATGAAAGTAAGAAGAAAACTTCGTTTACAATATTATCAAAATATTCAAATATTTGGAAATAAATTTAACAAAAGATTTATACAATGAAAAGTATAAAATTTGTTAAAATTTTGTTGAATATTGTTAAAAACTGCAAAATACTGTTCAAAGAAATTAAAGACCTAAATAAATGGAAAAGTATCCCATATTCATACATTAAAATACTGAACATTAAGATAGAAATACTCCTCAAAGTGATATACATTATTGATTCAATCCCTATCAAACTTCAAAATGCTTTTTAATTTTTTTTTCAGAAATTGACTATTTATATAAAATTTCAAGGGACCAAGAATAGTCAAAACAATTTTGAAGAAGAAGAGCAAATTTGGAGGACTCACTTTCGAATTTCAAAACTTGCTACAAACCTATAGTAAACAAGACATTGTGGTACCATAGGATAGATATATAGATCAATGGAATATAATTGATACTATAGAAACAAACACTTACTTTTATGGTAAATTGATATTCAATAAAAGTGCCAAGAAAATTCAATGGGAAAGAAATAGTCTTATCAAAAATTGTGCTGGGACACCTAGATGTCCACTTTAAAGTATAAAGTTTGACCCCTAAATTATATCATACATAAAAATTAACTGAAAATGGCTTATAGATATAACTATAAGGGGTAAAACTATCAAGATCTTAGAAAAAATCGATATAAATCATCATGACCTTGGATTAGGCATTGTTTTCTTAACTACGACACCAAAAGAACATCAAGCAAAAAATAGATAAACTTATTTCATCAATATTAAAACCTTCTTGCTACAAAGAACACCAACAAGTAAGTAAAAAGAAAAATCATAGAATGGGAGAAAACATTTGTAAATGTTTTACAACATTTGTAAATGTAAAAAATCTATGGAAGGACTAAAATACAGAATATATAAAGAACAAATAACTTAAATGTAAAAATACAGAAAATCCAATTTTTAAAATGGGAAAATAATTAGAATAAGTATTTCTCCAAAGAAGATATACAAATAGCCAATAAGCACTGAGGAAGTGCTCAAAATCATCAATTATTAAGATTCTTAAAATGAAGAAGCATCTTTGGGAGTGATGTCATCAAGATGGAATAGACAGTCCCTAGCATTACTCCCCTCCCCGCCAGCAACCAATCAATTTACAACTATTAAAAAGTGAAGACTGCTATCCTGGGATCATTGGAGCTTGGGAGATGAGGAAGAGAGACACATGGAGTTTCTGAAGGTATGAGAGGCTGTGGCAAGAGGGAAAAGGGACTACTGTGATCCTTCTGAGCCCCTTTCACTTCTAAGCTGGTGTGGTTCTGGGCAGAGAGCAGTTGTAGCACATAAAGTGGCTGGTGGCAGACAGGAGGCAAAGTGTGACGTTGTTTGGAGTTTGCAGGGAAGAAGAGGGCATCAAAGCACACCATGCAAGCTTCTAGGACAGCAAGGCCACTAGCGGGGCTTCCCTGGACCCACACAGGTGTGAAGAGCAGCAGATGAACTGAGAAAAAGCCACCCAGAGGAAGGTGAGTCATTGCCAGGGACCCATGCATGGCCTGCCCCATGGGAAGCATTTGGAGTGTGAGGGGGGTCTGGCCCATCAAGGGAACATCTGAGTGGAGTATAGACAGCAGATCTGCATTTCAGTTGGCACAAGCACCATTCAGTGGAGACTGGTATGGGTGATAGAACTGCAGGGTGTGCAATTTGCTGAAAGACTCAGTCCCAGGCCATAATTTCCCTAGTTCTGTCTATGGTGACCTCACAAGGCCTGGGAAGTGATTAAATCTCTAACAATTAAAATCTGATCCACAAGAAAAAAGCCTTTCCCAGAGAATCAGCAGCAAATAGCTGCTTTATCTCAAGCACAGAGCTCAGGTTCTTGTTCCCATAGGAAGTATTCCCAATTAGAGAATTAACCACAGGACTGCTAATTAGCTCCAGTGCAGAGTTTAAGTGGTGTTGGTAGTTAATAATCCACCACAAAACAATAAAAAAAAAACCCACCAAGCAGAGACAAAGCTCTGATATTAACTGGTAAAGGTCTAACACCACAACAGATAACCTATAAAATCTGGAAGAAGTGGCAGTCTCCTAAAATGCCCAGGCATCAATGTAAATGCAGAAAGATTGAGAAAAACAGAAATATAATACCAAAGTAAACAACCAGAGCACCAGCGGTGGACCCATAACAGCAGATTTGTGAAGTGTCTAACACAGAATTCAGAATAACTCTCTTAAGGTTGTTCAAGAGATCACAAGAAAAAACAGATAGAAAATTAAATGATATAAGGAAAACAATTCAGGAGCAGAATGAGAAACTTGACAAAGAAATTGAATCAATTAAAAAAAATAGAAATTCTAGAAATAAACAATATATTATCTGAACTGAAAAACTCAATAGAAAGTTTCAACAACAGACTTGATCAAACAGAGGAAAGAATCAGTGAGCTCAATGACTGAACATACAAAACTATCTCATCAGAGAAAGAACATACACAATTTTCTAATCAGAGGAGCAAAAAGAAAAAAAGAAAAAATGAAACAGAAATGTAGCAATGGGTCTTCCTCAAGTGAAATGTCCTTTGTAGAACTGGCATACCCAAATGGAAATGAAAGAGGAAGAGATGTAGAAAACATATTTAAGGAAATAATGACCGAAAAATTCCCAAATATGAAGAACGTTGACAACATCCAGATACAGGTCACCAATCAAATTCAACCTAAAGAGGAACCCCCAAAGGCATATCACAATCATATTATCAAAAAGCAAAGACAGAGAAAGAATATAGTAGCAAGAGAAAAGAAATACATAACTTTCAATGGAGCCTCAATACATCTCTCAGTAAATTTCTCAGTAGAAACCCAATAGGACAGAAGACAATGAAATGACATATTCAAAATGATGAAGGAAAAAACTGTCAGCCAATAAGAAGCAAGAACTTAAAACTATGAAATGACAATTGTTTTTTTTTTATTTCTGTTCATTTATATATATATATTTTTTTCAAATTATACAGAATAATTATACATGTTTATTGGAAACAATGTGATATTTTGATTCATGTATACAAAGATATATTTAAAGTGCTGAAGGAAAAAGACTGTCAGCCAAGAATTCTGTATCCAGCAAAACTAACCTTCAAATGTGAAGAAGTAAAGTCATTCCTACACAAACAAAAGCTAAGGGAATTCATCAACACTACACTAGCCTTACAAGAAATGCCAAAGGGAGTTCTTCAGGCTGAAGGAAAATGATGCTAAGGAGTAGCAAGAAAACATTTGAACATACATAAATCATTTGTAAATTAAGTACACAGACATCAGAATATTCCAGTGTTGTAAAACTGGTGAATAAACAACTTATATCCTTAGTATGAAGACTGAAGAACAAATGAAACAAGGCAATAACAAATACAACACCTGTAAAAGTGATAAGCAAAATTAAAAAATGTAATTTGAAACAACAAAATGTCAAAAAATGAGGGGGGAGGGATGATGCCGAAAGATAGACTTCATTCTTTTCCTTTTTCTTGGATATCAAAGTTAATGTTGTTAGTTTAAAATAATCTGTTACAACTATAATGTGTATTTTGGAAAGCTCATGGTAACCATAACAGAAAAACTTATAATAGACATATTGAAAACAAATAGTGAGAAACCAAAATATACTGCTAGAGAAAACCATACCACCATAAAGAGAGACAGTAAGACTCAAAAAAAGGAAAAAAGGATCTACAGAACAACAAGATAAAAAGTAAGAAAACGGCAGTAACATGTCCCAATATATCAATAATAACTCTAAATATAAATGGATTAAATGCCCCTATTAAAAGATACAAAGTGGCTCAATGGATTATAAAACTAGAACCAACAATAGGCTGCCTACAAGAAACTCAATTCACCTGTGAAGACACACATTGACTGAAAATAAAGGGATGAAAAAAGATATTTTATGGAAGTAGAAACCAAAAAAGAGCAGGAGTAGCTGTATTTATATCAGATAAAATAGACTTCAAGACATGTAAAGTAAAAAAAGGAAAGGAAGGTCATTATATAATGATGAAGGGATCAATTCAACAAGAGGACATAACAATTCTAATTATATATGTACCCAACACCAGAGAACCCAGTAATATACAGCAATTATTATTAGACCTAATGGGAGAGAGGGAAACACCAACACAATAATAGTTGGGGATGTTAACACCCCACTTTCAACAAAGGACCAATCATCCAGACAAAAAATTAACCAGCAAATATCAGAGTTAATCTCTACTCTAGGCCAATTAGACTTAACAGACATTTGTAGAACATTTCATCCAATAGCTACAGAATACACATTCTTCTCAGCAGCATATGAAACATTGTCTAGAATTGACCATATGTTGGGTAAGAAAACAAGTCTCAACAAAGTTTTTAAAAATTGAAATCATATCAACTGCCTTGTCTGAACACAGCAGAATAAAACTAGAAAAACCAAGAGAATGGACACTAGAAACTGTGTGAATACATGGAAATTAAACATGTTCCTAAACAAAATGGGTCAAAGAAGAAATCAAAAAGGAAATTTTAAAATTCCTGGAGAAAAATGAAAATGAAAACACAACAAGTAATGATACTGAAGCAGGAATAAAAAGTTTCCCAAAAAAGAACACCAGATCCAGATGGCTTCACTGACTCATTGTACTAAACACCTAAAGAAGAACTAATACAATTCTTCCTAAACTCTTCCAAAAAAAAAGGTAGAGGAGGGAATACTTCCAAAGTCATTCCATGAAGTCAGCATTACCCTCAGGAAAAAAAAAAAGAAAGAAAGAAAGGAAAACTGCAGACCAATTTACCTAATGAACACAGATGTGAAGATCCTCAATGAAATACTAGCAAACTGAATCCAAGAACACATTAAAAAATCATTCACCATGATCAAATGGGATTCATTCTGGGAATGCAAAGGTGGTTCAACATATGCAAATCAATCCATCACATCAACAGAATAAAGGGAAAAACCATATTACCATTTCAATAGACCCAGAAAAAGCACTTGATAAAACCCAACACTCCTTCATGATAAAAACAATCACAAATTAGGTATCGAAGGAATGTACTCAACACAATAAAGGACGTATACATCAAACCCACCTCTAATATACTGAATGGACAAAAATTGGAAGCTTTTTCTTTAAGATTGGGAACAAGACAAGTATGCCCACTTTTCTCACTCGTATTTAACACAGCACTGGAAGATGTGAAAAGCACAATAAAACAAGAGAAAGAAATTAAGGGCACCCAAAGTGGAAAGGCGGATATCAAACTATCTCTATTTGCAGGTGACATGATCCTGTACATAGAAAACCCTAAAGACTCCACCAAAAAATTACTAGAACTAATAAATAAATTCAGTGGAGTGGCAGGATACGAAATCAAAACACAAAAATCAACAGCCTTCCTATTATTCATCAATAATGAAATAGCCGAAGAAGAAATAAAGTAATCCCATTCACAATAGCTACCAATAAATAAATAAATAATTAACCAAAGGAGCACATTTAACCAAAGGGGTAAAAGATCACTGCATGGAAAACTGTAAAACTTTGGTAAAAATCTGAAGAGGTTACAAATAAATGGAAAGTCATCCTATGTTCATGGGTTGGAAGAATTAACATCATCAAAATGTCCATATTACCTAAAGCAATCTACACATTCAATGCAATCCCTATCAAAATACCAATGACATTTTTCACAGAAATAGAAAAAACAATCTTAAAATTTGTATGGAACCACAAAAGACCATATATCTCTAAAGCGGTCTGAACAAAATGAACAAAATTGGAGGAACCACACTTCTTGACTTTAAAATATACTATAAAGCTGTAGTAACCAAAACAGCATGGAACTGGCATAAAAATGCATAAATAGACCAGTGGAAACAGAATAGAGAGACCAGAAATAAACCCATGCACTTACGACTTTCAACAAAGGTGCCAGAAATATACAGAAGAGAATGAACAACCTGTTAAATAAAAAATGGTGCTGGAAAACTGGATAGCCACATGCAAAAGATTGAAATTAGATCCCTGTCTGTTACCACACAAAAAAATCAACTCAAAACTGATTAAAGACCTACTTTTAAGACTGGAAATTATGAAACTACTAGAAGAAAACATAAGGGAAAATCTACATGAAATGGAAGTGGTCAGCACTTTCCTGAAGGAGACTACAAAAACACAGGCAACTAAAGCAAAACTACACAAATGGAACTACATCAAACTGAAAAGCTTCTGCACAGCAAGGGACACTATCAAAAAAGTGGAGAGACAACATACAGAATGGGAGAAAGTGTTTGCCAGCTACACATCAGACAAGGGGATAATATCCAGAATATATAAGGAACTCAAACAACTCAACAGCACACAAAACAAATAACCCAGTTAAAAAATGGGCAAAGGACTTGAACAGACATTTCTCCAAAGAAGACATACAAATGGCCAACAGCAAACGAAAAAAAAATGCTCAAAATCAGTAATCATCAGGGAAATGCGAATTAAAACCCCAATGAAGTATCATCTCACTCCAGATGTAATGGCTATTATCAACAAGACAGAAAATGACAAATGCTGGTGAGGATGCAGAGAAAAGGGAATGTTCCTACATTGTTGGTGGGAATGTAAATTGGTACAGCTATTATGGAAAACAATACGGAGTTTCTCCCATGTTCATGGCAACACTATTCACAATAGTCAAGAGATGGAATCAATGTAAATGTCCATCAATGGATGAATGGATGAAAAGAAAAATGACTGTGGTATATAAATGCAATAAAATATTATTCAGCTGTAATAAGAAATGATATACTATCACTCGCAGCAGCATGAACGGAACTGGAAACTATCATGTTATGTGAAGTTAAGCACAAAAAGACAAACACTACATGATCTCACTCATATGTGGAATCTAAAAAAAAAAAAAAAAAAAAAAAGTGCTTCTCATAGAAGTAGAAGGTAGAATAATGATTACCAGAGGCTGGGAGACAGAAATGGTGGACAAGTGGGTACAAAACTATGCTTTCTACCCTAAGTGAATCATTGTTCAGTATATGCATGTATTGAAACAACACACTGTACCCCACAAATATGTACAAGTAAATGTTAAAAAAAAATCTGCAAATCAAAACTGCAATGAGATAACACTTTATACTCAACAATTGGCTAAAATAAAAATAAAGTAAGGTAACAAGTGTTGGCCAGGATGTGGAGAAATCAGAACTCTCATACACTGCTGGTGGGATGGTAAAATGGGTGCAACACTTTGCAAAATAGTTTGGCAGCTCCTCAAAAAGCGAAACCAAGTTTTCATATGACCCAACAGTTCTACTTCTAGGTAAACACCCAAGAGAGAGAAATAGAAACATATTTTCACACTAAAACTTTTATGTAAAAGTTGATGGTAGTATTAGTTACAGTAGCCAAATTGGTACAAATTTAAATGTCCTTAACTAACTCATGCAGAAACAATATGGTATGGCCAAACTGTGAAATATTATTCATCCACAAAAAGGAATGTAGTACTGATACATGCTACATCATGGATAAACCTTGATAACATCATGCTAAGTTAAAGAAGTTGAACACAAAACACCACATATTGTAGGTATCTACTCAAGTGAAATGTTCCTAATAAGCAAAGTCATAGAGACAGTAGATTTCTGGTTGTCAGGAGCTGGTGGGAGTGAGGAATGGGGAATGTCTGCTAATTGGTTCAGAGCTTCTTTACTGAATGATTAAAATATTCTGGAATTTGGTAGTCATGATAATTGCATACCTTTTGGAATATATTATAAACCCCTAATTGTATACTTTGAAATGGTAAATTTCATATTTGAGATTTATATCTTAATCGTGTTATAAGAATCAGTGTAATTCACCATATTAACAGAATAAAAAACACACATGCTCATCACAACGGTTGCATAAAGGTATTTAACATTTATTATGGTCTTTCCTTCTTGGTTTCTTAGCTCCCACTTATGAGAGAACAGACTTATAGTTAATAGAGGTGGGAAAGAGAAAGGGGGTGGGAGGATAGGGAATAACTGGGTAGGGGACAAAAAAGTATAATTTGTAATGATGAACATGCTAATAATATTGATTTTATCATCACATACTGTACACAAATACTGATAGTCAATTCTGTACTCCATAAATATGTGCAAATAAATATAAAAATAAAAAAGGGAGTGATGTCTAAAAAAAGTATGCTACAAAATTTAATACTCATTTATATAAAAAACTCTCAGCACATTAAGATATAAAGGAACTTCCTCATCCTAACAAAAGTCATCTTCAAGAACACTTTGAGCTGACACCATAGTTAGTGGTAAAAGACAATGAATGCTATACACTTTTATCAGGGACAAAAAAGGAATGTCCATGCTCACCACTTGTATTCATAACTGTACTGACAGTCCTTGAATGTAAAAAAGACAGCAAAAAGAAATAAAGGCATACAGTTTTGAAAAGCAGAGCAAAATTTTATTTTTTTCTGTCAACATGATTATCTTTACGGCAAATACTAAGGTATCCACAAAAAAGATACTAGAACTGATAGGTAAATTTAGTAAGGTTGTATTATACATGGTTAATATGCAAATTCAAGTGCATTTTTATAACTAGCCATAAACAACCAGAAATTGAAATCTAAAAATACCATTTACAATAGGGTCAAAATCAACAAGTTACTTAGATATAAATTTAACCACATGTATACAAATTTGGTTTATCCAAAACTACAAAACATTTCCAAGGGAAACTAATGAGGACCTACATAAATAGAGAGATATACTATTTTTGTTTATCAGAAGTCTCAATATACTAGCATATAAATTGTTTCCAAATACATCATAATTGAAATCCAGGAAGCAATTAGAAGTAATCAATAGCATATATAAATCATAACATTATCTTAAATATTGTATTAAACAAAAATTTGTAAATGATATCTTAACAATTCATGTAAATTAAAAATAAATGTATAATCACATAAAAAATTTTTTTTTGAAACATATAAATATACATGTATAGCCAAGAAGATTCTGTTAGTTACATTATAGGCTATATCAGGAAACAGCAAACTATGCCCGTGGGCCAAATATAACTTATTTTTCTCAATAAAGTGTTATTAAGACACATGTATGCCTGTTTATGTGTTGTATATGTCTCCTTTCACACTAAAAAGGCAGAGTTGGGACAGACTTGTGCAGTTGCAAAAGTATGGGTTACAAAGCTGAAAATATTTACCATCTCGCATTTTACAGAAAAAAGTTTGTCAACCCTTTGGCTAGCCTATTGTGAGGAAAAGACTCCAAAATATAGTACTCAAAACAAGATAGAAATGTTTTTTTTTTGTTTGTTTGTTTTTGTTTTTTTCATTTTACTGTAGAGAGAGAGATAGGCAGTTCAGGGCCAGAAAGCATTTCTCTTGCAGTGACGAAAATTTCCCTATCTTATGCTTTCTTACCCTGTAGTGTAGACTAAGTTGGCTTCATCATCATGATTGATGCTGGCTGAGCAGCACCCCATACACATTTCAGTTCATGCCTAAGTAGAAAGACTAGAGCAAAGGGTAAGCATGTTTCTTTCAAGTAAATGGCATGAAAGTTATGCATATTACTTTTGATACAGGAGGTGCTCAGTTTCCCTGGGCTCAGATTTCAGGACAGGCCTCTGGGTTTTAAGCAGACCCAGAAGTCTCTGACCTCTCCTCTGGGCCCTCCCTTAGAGGAGAGTTACTGTTGCCAGTTACACCTATTTTCAGCACCAACACAGGGAAAATAAGACCACAAGGGGCTGGCTTATGCAAATACAGTGGCTGGGCATGCTCAATAGAGAAGGGTTATTTAACCCTGGTGGTTGAATGACCTTCCACTAGAGGTGCTAGAGAGCACAAAATATTCTTGAATATGTCTGGTGCATGTGACAGGATTTGACCAATGAACATCCTCCAAGAAGAGACCAACTGAGCATGTGCGAGACTAATTTTACATAATGGAGAACCACCCCCTTCATTGAATATTCATTATATGACAAAACTATAAAAGCTGAATTCCAGCAGAAGGTGGGGTTTTTGCCCATTTTCGTGGAGGCAGTCTGCACTTCCCTGGCCGGAGTGTGTATACTTTTACTTTGTATTAAACTTACTTTCAGTAACTGGCTGCTTTCTCTCTTGTGGCAGCCTGTGCTTTGTATTTAATAGCATTAAGCATGTATTTCTTACTTTAATCGTAAACTTGGTGTGGACACTGCTCAATCTCTGGATCTATGCCTCACTCTCTCTGTGGAACCTGTCTTTCTTATCTGCTATATTAAATTTATTCACACTTTCTACTGTATCGCTGCCCTTAAATTCTTTCCTGTGGTGGAGCAAAGAAGGTGGTAAAAGGACAGGGGGCATTGAGGCCAACTGTCAAGCATCCCCCCGCCGACCCTGCCTCTGACATCACTTTCACTCACATTTCACTGGCAAGAAATTAGTCATATGGCCATACCTAGTGACAAAAAGAGGCTCGTAAGTATAGACCATGCTAAACTTTTGGGAGCATTCCTTTGTTCATTAATAGTTAAAAAAAAAAAAAGCATACAAATATATATGGGGGAAAGTTATTTGTCACTACAACAAACATATTCAACACTTTAGAGCGGATGTCTAAACAGGGAAGGAGGATAGAAGTAGAAATCAGGGTTAAAAAGGAAAAATTATAAAATAAAATAAAATGAACAAAAATGAGGCCTTTCTCCACTGTCTGGCAGAGATTGGTATACTAACCTGAGGGTCAAGGAGCTATAAATACTAACTTCAGTATGGCAAGGAATTTTCTTTTAGGATATTTCCTCCCTCATGAGCATTTGTATGCCTCTATGGGGGAACTTTGAAAAAACCTGGTAAATTTCTACCTCTATGTGTGAGCATGCTGTGTTGCCTCTTATTTAGGTAATTATCTTCCTAAGTTTCCATTTCTTTTGCCATTAAAGAAACATTACTTCCTTAACCATGTCTCTTTTACTGCCAAGCATAGTGCCATCCTGTTGTGACAACCAAACATATACTAAATTAAAGAAAAGACTTTTTTAGAAATAACTAACACAGTAGATCAATACTGGGAAAGTCTGATTAAAGAAAAAGAGGAAGCAAAATTATACAATTCTAGGATTGACCAAGGAGATATAACTACATATGTGGAAGGAAGAGATAAAAAATATTATAGAAGAGCATTATGTGAAAAAAAGTAATTACCTGAATAATATGAAAACAATTAAATAGACAAAGGAAAGAACAGATAATTAACAGAGGACCAAAATCAAGTGGTTATTAACTTATTCTGTGGTGCTTGCCACTATTACTATTCAGGGAAATGCAAATTACAGCAACAATTAATGTCTTTCAAATTAGAAAACAGTAAAACTAAACAAAACTAATATCATCCAACACTAGTAAAGATACGGTAAACAAGCACTTTTAGTAATTACAAGTGTGAAGGCAACTCATGTACTTTTTGACTCTGAATTCCACTTTGAGAAACTGTCTAATAGAAACAAAAACTCTAGTATAACAGGATATTGAATAAAAATCTTTATTGTTCTAGTGTTATCTGTAGAGACAAACACTGAACAAAACTGAAAATCTATCAGTTCAGAAAAGTTTGATTAAATTAAAATTCAGTCATAGTACGTGATAACAGATGCAACTATTAAAATAATGAATTACGTCTATATTTATCCTTCTATCAAGGTAATTAGGACATATTTTGTCAAAACAAACAAAAACACCTTACCTTTAAGTTAATATAATTTTATATTTTTTTATTTCAGATAGCATGGAGAATAATGTGAAAGATCATCCTTCAAGATTTTAACGTTTCCTCAAAGTCACTTATGTTTGTGTTGAAAGAAAAGTTGAGGTTTTCATTCTGTTTATATTTTTTACTTTTTTATTTAATTCAGTAAGAAACACATACTCCTTTTGTAACTTAAAGCACGAAGAAAAATTAATGACTGGTCATCATAATTGGAAGAATACTCATGAAGATGGGTAGGCAGGTGGTAGAGAGGACAGGAAGAGGTTCACAGAGTTGTTTGTCAGAAGTGCTCTCACTGAAGTCATCTATAACCTAATGCTAAATGCAATGGTCAATTCATATTTCTCATCATACTTGACCTATAAGCATCAGTTGACTCAGATCGTTACTCCCTCCTTATCAATAAATTTCACTCGTGGCTTCAGATGTCATGTTTTCATTATTTTTCTCCTACCTCACTAGTTTCTCTGTCTCATTCTGCTTTGGCAGTTCCTCCTCTTATCCTCAGAATTCTAATGGGGAACACCGCAAAGGTCAACCCGCGGTCCTTTATTATTTTCATCTGTATTCATCCACTGCTTCATCTCATCTTTTCATTTAGCTTTATATGCCAACTTATATAATTCCTAAGTTTACTTTTGTAGCTATGATCTCTCTCATGATCTCCAGTCTCAGATATCCAGCTGCCCGTTCGACATCTCGAATAAGACATTTACTGGAATCTCAATTTCAAAAGCAAGCTATTGCTTTCCCTATTCCACCTTTCTCTCCAAAATCCGTTACTCCTGCAGCCTCCCCATCCCATAACTCTGTCCTTCCAATGTCTCAAACTGATGACGTTGGAATCACCCTTTGCTTACAAGGAGTGGCCAAAAAATCCTATTCATTTCACCCTTGAAACGCATCCAGAGTTTGACCAGTTCACACACCTTCTACTCCTTTCATCTTGGTGGAACCTGTGTAATCTCTATCTAAAAAAAAATTTAATAGCCTTCTTATCTGACTTTATAGGTCCATCCTCACCACCTCTACTATCTATTCTTTACTCAAAAACAAAGTGATCCTTTTACAATTTAAGTGACCTCACGTTACTTCTCTGCTAAAAACTACAATGGCTGGCCATTTCCTCACAGTGGAATGCAAAGCTCTTAAAATACCTTCTAAGTTTTTAGGTGACCTGGGTTCTCATTACTTTTCTGATTTCTTCTACTTCTCTCTCCCTTGCTCTCTCACTGCAGCCACACTGGCCTCCAATCCCTTCCTGGAACAAACTAAGTAAACTTCCATCTTCAGGACTATGCTCTAGCTCGTCTCTGTGCCTGAAGTGCTCTAGTCCCAAATAGCTGTTTTGCCAACTTCCACCCTTCCTTCAAGTGTTTGTGCAAATTCTATCTTCTTGATGAGCTCTATCCTTACCACACTGTACTGCATCTGTTCTGCCCACACTATCACCAGAACTTGTATATCTACTTGCCCTGATCTATTTACTTTTTTTCCTTATTATCTTTTATATGTTTACAATTTTCTTATGTTTTACACTTATTTTTTATTATGTGTCTTCCATTAGCTAAAATGTAAACTCTGCCAAGGCAGAGATCTTTATTTTGTTCTCTGATATATTCCATGCCCCTGGAACAGTGCCTGGCACTTAGGAGACACTCAGTAAATGTTAGTTGGAAAGATGGATGGATGGATAGATGGATGGATTGATGAATGAATGAACAAAAGGGCAGTACAAATTTAAGAGGAAGTTTTCATATACAATTGTTAAGTGCTGAGTATTCCAAAATATCAATAGATTCAAGCAATTTATTAAATGTGAGCTTTAATAAAAGATAATATAAATTTAGAAAAAAAATGTATAAACTCCAAGTTTTGTTCTATAAGGAGTTACAAAAGACAAAAAAGTATTTCTCAGGATAGGACTTGAATATTGTTTGCACCCAAGGCCAGAAAGAAGTGCCTTTCCAAAATTCTGCTTGAACCCCAAAATGTAAATTTATCCCATATTTATACTGCATATTTTATGTCTGCACTGCCAGACAACATTCCTTTCTAGTTCTTTGAGAAAGCACAAAATTATTAAAGATGGGTTGGAATAACACACATTTATAAAATCAAAACTATTTGCCTTATTTAAAGTACATTACTCTGCATGATTTTGGTATGAAAAGGAAAACCAAATGGCACGCTGAACTTGCCTTTAGAATAAACTAATAGAGCTTTAGTCACTTTAAAATTATGTCTATATTTGAAACTTTACCTCGTTTTCATACAAAGAGCAATATTTGATTTATCATGCACATAGGATCACACAAAGACAAATGGCAGTTTGTTTTCTTAGCACATAGTGAACTAAAAGAATAATATGATAAAAAAATTTGATTTATGTTTGCAAAACTTTACATTTGGCCCTTGATTCCTATGCTCTACTTAAAAAAATTAGTAAACCATGATTTCAGATACACTAAATCTGCAAAAAGTGTATTAAGTATACCAATTCCAACTGTCAGAACCCAAATCAGAATTTAATATATGTAATTTAACTACATAATTCTCTGCATATTTTAATGGTTATTTTATCAATAAACCAGAGTGTAAGAGAAGGAGTGGGAATCATGTCAGGGAATTATTACAGGTGATGATGCAGCTGATGATGCACATGGGACACCCAGGGGACTCTGGAACTGCTGTAGCTTTGTGAATAATTTTCCCCTTGGCAGAATAGTTGTTATTCACACAATATCATCTTAAGTGTTCTACAGTCAGAGAATGGGCTCATTCATACCTTTTCAAAGGTTGTATTGCAGTATATATTCAGAGGAACTTGTGCGTGTGTGTGTTTACCATGTGTGTTTTACACTATTTGAGTGATTCTGAATATCTACACCATAAATTTATTCATAAATGAAAATTACTCAGCCTTTAAGACTAGCAGCCAGTCAGTGAAAGTCCATCTAGTTATTCAGTATCTGCATTTCAGTGCTAATTTGTTCTTATTTAATGTATGGTCTAATGTCCTTCTCATACTCTTCAAACTTCTAAAAACACCAGGCATCTCAATAGCCATGATTTGAAATCTGATTCAATAGATTGTGAGAGGAAGAGAGGTAGGGAATCAATATTCCTGGATTTGGTAATAAGAATAATGGTTTCACTTTCTTTGAAAGAAAGAATATTACATATACATGTAATTGGTTCATAGATCGTTTTGTTCCATGGATTAACCATCTAGCCTGATATTAGGACCTCAACGAAGAAATAAGAATTATAAGTCTCTTGTAGTCAAGACAGAAGAACCATGTGGGCAAAGAAAAGTGAGTAAGGTGGACAGTAGCATAAGAGAAGTAAGCATAGGACAGGTGTAAGTGGGGAGAGCAAGGCATATAAGACTACAGAACATTATAAGTGTCAATTTCCTTCTAAGTGCAATAAGAAGCCAACTAGTAAAATTAATTCATTGAATAAATTGGCAGGGATTACTGGAAAATATGAGACAAATTGTGAGCAGAAACCCAGAATTAAATGCAGGGATTTTATACTCCTTCTTCATGCTAAAACATATATTCATTTTCAATGACAAATATAAGGAATTATAATGTAGTAAACTTATTTGAAAAGTTTCATAATAATAAGTGATCATACGTTATAAGTAAGAGTTGTACCTTGCATTTAATTATCCCTACAAATACAACCTATTTTAGACTTTAGCATCCACAGTGGGTTATAAATCTGGTTTATATCTTAAAAGGTTTATTGACATTATACATTGGTAATACATGGAGGAATAGAACATATATGTAAGAATCTGGAATTTCTTTAATATTGATAAAAAGGCAAAAAGCAAATAGCCTATTTACTCAATTTCTTCTCCATTAAGATTTTTTTTCTTGTTTTTGTTTTTCTGAAAATGTCTTTATTTTGCCTTTGTCTTCTTTTCAAATAATCTTTATTGATATATAATTCACATACCATAAAATTCATCCCTTTTAAGTATATGCTTCAGTGTTTTTTCATATATTCATAAAATTATGCAACCATTACTACTGTCTAATTTCAAAACAATTGCAAAACGCTTTAGCCATTAGCAGGCATTCCCCAGTGCTTCATCCCCCTAGGCCCTGGCAGCTACTAATCAGCTTTCTGTCTCTATATATTTGCTTATTCTGGTCCATTCATATAAATGGAATCCTACGATATGTTCTCTTTTGTGTCTGTCTTCTTTCACCTATCATAATGTTTTTAAGGTTCATCAATGATGTAGCATGTATCAAGATTTCATTCCTTTTTATGGGTGAGTAATATATTCCATTGTACAGACATACCACTTTTGTTTATCCATTTGTCATTCGTCAGCACCACGCTCTCCCAGTGAGCTAATCGGCCATCCCTATATGGGATCCGAACCCGTGGCCTTGGTATTATCAGCACTGCACTCTCCCGAGTGAGCCACGGGCCAGCCCTCCATTTGTCATTTGGACCTTTGGTTCATCATATGGTTATTACGAATATTGTTGCTATAAACATTAATATGCATGTTTTTGTGGACATATGCTTTTAATCCTCTTGGGTGTTATCTATAAAGATCTTAATTTTATTTTGCAGTAATGACATGGAAGGATCTTAAGCTCTAGATTCCATGATAGAAACAGTTAAGGACTAAATGTTTGTGTCCTCTCACTAAATTTATATGTTGAAGCCCTGTCCCCCATTGTGGCTGTATATGGAGATGGTGCTTTTAAAGAAGTGATTAAGGTTAAGTGAGTTTATAAGAATCAGTCCCTGATTTGACAGGATTAGTGTCCTTATAAGAAGAGACACCAAAGATCTCACTCTCTTACTCCATGGACACTTGCCAAGGAAAGTCTGTGTGAGGACACAGCAAGAAATTAGCCTCTTAAATGCGAAATAGAGCACTCACCAGAAACTGTGATGGCTGAAACCTTGTCCTTGGACTTCTAGCCTCCAGGACTATGACAAAATAAATTTTGTGTTACTGCCAGCAAATCTAATTCTGTTCCTTCAACTGTTTCTCTGTCAAATTATGAATTCTCTTCATGTGATCTCAAGGACGTAGGGACGTGAAAAAATAGTTTTCTCCTAACAACATGATAAATAACCCTTATTCAAAATACTGAATAAGATTCACCAGACAAAAAGTGAAATCTGGGACTACTGGTGTTTCATAAGATTTTAAAGTTGAAAGAGTCTTTGGAAATTTTCTCAATAAATCGAATGACTTCACAAATGAGAAGTGAAATAATTGTGGAAGTGGCCAGAAAGTTTCACATGGCCTAGGTAGTACAAACACATGTCTAGAATATAATGACAGGCTTTTCTGTAGTGTACCATATTGATTTGTGGTAATTAGGTTCCCCAACTTCTATAAGCTTAGTAGGACATATTCTATATCATTTGTTCCTTGAAATGTTTATCACAATGTCTCTTCATATCCCATCTTTACTTTCTCTTTTTACATTGCTGTCATCCTCATTCCTACTCTTTTTATCCCACATTAAGATAAGCATGATGATCTGCTAGTTGATCTCTCTGCCTATTCAATTATCCTACAATATGCCGTTATGCACACAGGTAGGAATTTCACATTCTTAACGTTTAACATTTACTGTCTTAGTCCATTACTTACACACCTGCAGAGTTCCCTCAGTATTTATAAGATTTCCAAACTTCTTAGCCTGATACTCTAGGACCTTCAAAACTTTATTTTAACCTTGATAAATCAACATTGCTTTCCTTATCCTTTATCCCATTATGTAACACTGTAATCCCATTGCTCAAGTATTCTCAACCAGGGGTAACTTCCCCACTCCTCTCCACAGAGACACTGGCAACATTTGGAGACAATTATAATTATCAGTACAAGGGATAGGATGTGCTAATGGCAACTAGAAGGGAGAGTACAAGAATGCAGCTGAACACCCTACAATGCACAAAAAACTACCTTGTTAATAGTTAATAACAATTAATAACTGTTAATAGTGCCAAGGTTGAGAAACTCTGCTATAGCTTAAGTACGAGCATGCTTTTTTCATTGAATGACCCTTTCTTATTTGTTCCATATCTTATTTCTTCTTCAATTTTTAGCACAAGATTTTTATAAGGTTGTATATGAAAGCTTCAGCCCATTGAGATAATTCTATCTTCCGCATCATGTAACTACACATTTTTTGTTGGATTCATTTAGACTGATCACATGCCATGCTGATATGTAAAAGACAAACCTTTATGTGTGTAATATGTATCTTCCAAATACATTCTAAAACACTTTTAGCAAAGTCAGAGTTTTTTTTTTTTAATGCCTTATTTATATTAAAGGTATTTTGAGGATTTCATCCCGCTAGGCAATTAAAGTGCAAAATTCTAACATACTTCTGAAAATCAGATTCATTCTCACACTGCTATTAATAACTCTAATGATGAAAATGAATTTAAAATAGTAATTACAGTTGATAGTAAAAGTAAAAAGAGCATTTCAGTTAATATATTTGATAATTGATTTCCTTCCATTTTTGGTATAATGAAGATTATTTCTATTTATTACTTATGAGAGTATTTTCTAATTCTTTTGTGAAGTTTTTGACTTTTATGAGCTTTCTCTATGGACTGAGTATGTTTTGATTATACCATTATTATATACAGTAGAGGAATATTTTTTCATCTTCATTTTTGAATTAATACAAAGAGTCTATTTTCAAACTATACCTGCTTTATCTATTCCTGCTATAAATCTTACTCTTGGAGCACTTAAAATGAACTGGAGTGCTGCCCGGAAATTTTACCCTAAAGTATGTTCTGTCTTTTTCTTTCAGTATTTGCTTCTGACAGAGAAAGACTTAGAAAAGAGAAAGTGAATACTGATGGCATTTATCATTTGTATTTTAAAGGGAGTGTGACTCTTCATGCAAGTCCATTCAGTAAAAATTTACATGATAGAAAATGAGGAATAAACTGCTGCTTCTCTACATCATGAAACCCATGTACAGTTTTATGCAACTATAAAATAGATGACTGCTTCCCATAATGCATTCGGATGCCAGATCTACATAGTATCCCATTGCTTCCAAGTGCTAAGCAGCTCACTTGAACAAGCACTGGGAAGAGGAAATTGATGTAATCTTTGGATTTTTGTTCTGTATCTGGCCTTTGTGATCTAGCAGAGTCCTACTCTGAGAATGGAAATGTATATTCTCGAGGACTACTGATTGTTAAGAGGCATGCTGATTTTATTAAAACCATTTCTTCTCCCACTTGTTAATTCAAAGAAAAACTGATTATTTCAAAGTCTAGTCAAAGTCCGTCAATCTTAATTAGCTTGAGGAGAAAGATCTATGTCTCTGAAATACAAAAATAACTGTCAAAAAATACCATTTGGAAATAAATACATGCAAATTTTTCTCCCAAAAGGTGTAATCAGATGCATACAGGTAGAGTTGGTTTGTTTGCTGAAAGACACGGGGTTTCAAAGTTGTTCACAGACATTTTTGTAACTCATCGGCATGAGAAAGTTTTCAGATGTTATTCTGTTTACTTGATTCTGCAGTGTCTGAACACATGGAGGTGAGCACTACTGCATGATCTGAAAAACCCAGATGTCTTAGCCATTTAGTTTACGTTATCAAGGTAAAACTCAAGTCATGATGTAGTCTCATCTGCATGTACTACTGATACTCTAGTCCCCAAAGTGTAAAAACCTTTAATACTTTACTCTCTTTGAGCCCTTCTATTCCCACTCCCAAGCTCCATCACAGTTGATGGGATCAGGCCCACCCAGACCTTATTAATCAAATGACAATTGCAATCCTAAATTTTAAAGCAGACGATTACTCATTCCTTTCTTAATCTTAACTTTTAACCCCTTTTATTATTCTTCTAACAGCTTTTATACATAATTATTTTACATATTACAGGTAAAATTTTAATTAAAACATACTTGAGTATCAATATTGAAGTTTTACTTTTTAATTTTATTTCATTTAAATACTATTGGAATATTGTCCTCCATTACAAGTGTCTGTGTGTATTAATGTTCATTTTCTGGATTTGTTTTAAAATTTTATTTGCTTCTGCCAACACAGCCAGGCACAAGCACCTTACAAATATTTTCTAACAAAATTATTTCTATGTTCTTTTTACAGAGGATGAACATAGGCAGAGAGAGGCGATGTTTCTGCCTAAGTCAATAAATGGTGGAGACAGTATTTCAAACAGGAAATTTGGTTCAAGAGTTTGTAACAAACAAGATACTTTTCAAATATAAAGGCATGTTAAAATATTGCATTGCTTTTGAATATGGCATGTCACATATTATACACTTCAAAAAATGTTTTATTAGAAAATATAATTCAAAATAGTATTTTCTGAAGATATTTTTATTTATTTTTTAGTAGCATATTTATCATTACAAATCATAATCCTTCCCCATACCCGCCACCTGACCTATAACTCCACAACACCCCTCCCTCCCTCCCATCACTAATACACTTAGGTTTGTTCTCTCCTTCTGAAACTTCACTGCACTACAGTGGTCTTTTCTTTCCTTCCCTCCTTCCCTCCCTCCTTCTTTCTTTCTTAGTACTCAGTTATGAGTGAGACTCATTCTGTGTCTGGCTTACTTCGCTTAACATACTTTTCTCCAAGCTCATCCATGTTGCTGCAAATGGCAGAATTTCATTCTTTTTTATGGCTGAGTAATAATCCATTGTGTATATATACCACATTTCCTTATCCAGTCATCCATCAATGGACATTTAGGTTGGCTGCATAATTTGGTTAGTGTAAATAAAGCTGCAATGAACATGGAAGTGCAGGTATCCCTTCAACATGATGATTTCAATTTCTTTGGATATATACCCAGTAGTGAGATTGCTGGATAATATTGTAGTTCTATCTGTAGTTGTTTGAGAAACATCCATACTGTTTTTTATAAAAGCTGACTTGCAGTCCCACCAACAATGTAGAAAAGTTCCCCTTTCCCTGCCTCCTCATGACTATTTGTTATTCGCAGTCTTTTTCATAATAGCCAGTCTAAATGGGGTGAGATGATATCTCAATGTGGTTTTATTTGCATTTCCCTGATGATTAGTGATACTGAACATTTTTTCATGTACCTGTTGGCCATACGTATGTCTTTGAAAAATGTCTATACATCTACTTTGCACATTTTTTAATGGGGTTATTTGGTTTTTTACTGTATAGTTGTTTGTATTCCTTATATATTCTGGATGTTAATCCCTTGTAAGATGTATAGTTTGCAGATATTTTCTCCCTCTCTGTAGGTTGTCTTTCCACTATGTTGATTGTTTCCCTGGCTGTGAAGAAGGTTTTTAGTTTGATATAATCCCATTTGTTTGTTTTTTCTTTCATTGCCTGTGCTTTTGGGGTCTTATTCATAAAACCTTTGCCCAGTCTTATTTCCTGGAATGTTTCCTCATGTTTTCTTTTAGTAACTTCATGGTCTGGGGTCTAAAATTTAAATCTTTAATTCATTTTGAGTGGATTTTGGTGAATGTCGGAGGTATAGGTCCTGTTTCATTCTTCTGCATATGGATGTCCAATTTTCTCAGTACCATTTGTTGAAGAGGCAGCCTTTTCCCCAATATATGTTCCTGTTGCCATGTCAAAGATCAGTTGGCTATAATTATGTGAGTTGATTAACAGATTCTCTATTCTGTTTCATTGATCCAAGTGTCTATTTTTATGCCAGTACCATGGTGTTTTGGTCATGATAGATTTGTAATATAATTTGAGGTTTCATAGTGTTATGCCTCTGGCTTTTTTTTTTTGCTCAGGATTGCATTGGTTATTCAGGATCTTTTGTTGTTCCATATGAATGTTAGGATTACTTTCTCTATTTCTGTGAAGAATGTCATTTGTGTTTTCATAGGGATTGCATTGAGCCTATAAATCACGTTGGGTACTATGGACATTTTCACAATGTAATTCTTCCAATCCAAGGCATGGTATATCTTTTCTCCTGTTTGTGTCCACTTTAATTTCTTTCAGTAGTGTTTTGTAGCTCTCATTGTAGACACCTTTCGCATCCTTGGTTAATTTTATTCTTAGGTATTTAATTTTTGGACAACTATTATAAATGGGCTTGATTTCTTAATTTCTTTTTTCTACTAGCTTATTTTTGGAGTATAAGAATGCTACTGATTTTTAGGTGTTGATTTTGTATACTACAACATTACCGAAATTGTTAATCAGCTCTAGGAGATTTTTGCTAGAGTCCTTAGGTTTTTGTATTTGTAAGATCATACCATCTGCAAACAGGGACAGTTTGACCTTGTCTTTTCCAACTTGGATGCCCTTTATTTCTTTCTCTTGCCTGATTGCTCTGGCTAGTACTTCCAACACTATGTTAAATAGGATTGGTCAGAGTGGGCAACCTTGTCTTGTTCCTCTTCAGGATGATATTGTCTTGATCCCATTCATGATTATATTGACATCTGGTTTGTCATATATGGCTTTTATTGTGTTGAGATAATACACTTCCATACCTAATTTGTTGAGAGTCTTTATCATGAAGTGATGTTGAATTTTGTCGAATGCTTTTTCTGCATCTAATGAGATAGTCATATGGTTTTTGTCCTTGGTTTTGTTGACAGGGTATATCACATTTATTTACTTGTGTATGTTGAAACATCCTTGCATCCCTTGCATCCTTACATCAACTGGGATGAATCCCATTTGATCATGGTGCATAATGTTCTTGATGTTTTGCTGTATTCTGATTAGTAATATTTTGTTGAGGAACTTTGCATCTATGTTCATAAAGGATGTTGACCTGTAGTTTTCTTTTTTTGTTGAATCTTTAACTAGTTTTGGTAGCAGGTGATGCTGGCCTCAGAATGAGTTTGGGAGAATGGCTTCTGTTTCAATTTTTTGGAATAGTTTGAAGAGAATTGGGATTAATTCTTCTTTAAAGGTTTGGTAGAATTCAGCTGTAAAGCCGTCTGGTCCTAAGCTTTTCTTTGCTGGAAGATTGCTTATTACTGCTTCAATCTCATAGGTTGTTATTGGTCTGTTTAGCTTTTCTGTTTCTTCTTGATTCAGTCTTGGTAGTTTGTATGTGTTCATAAATTTATCCATTTCCTCCAGGTCTTCATGTTTATTGGCATACAGTTGTTTATAATAATTTCTAATAATTCATTGTATTTCTGTGGCATTGGTTGTAACGTCCCCCTTTTCATTTCTGATTTTCATTATTTGGGTCTTCTCTTATTTATTTATTTTTGTTAAGCTAGCTAATGGATGTTCTATTTTTATATAGTCTCTAAAAAACAACTTTTGGTTTCATTGATCTTTTGCATCACTTTTTGGGTCTCTATTTTATTTAGTTCTGCTCTGATATTAATTATTTATTTCTGTCTACTACTTTTAGAATTGGATTTTGCTGCTTTCTTAGTTCTTTTTGGTATAGTGTTTGGTCATTTATTTGAAGCCTTTCTATTCTTTTGATGTAGGTGTTTATTGCAATAAATTTCCCTCTTAATACCGCTTTTGGAGTATCCCACAGGTTTTGGAATGATATGTCTTTAGTTTTGTTTGTTTCAAGAATTTTTTTGATTTCCTGTTTAATTTCTTCTTGGACCCATAGATCATTTAAGAGCTTGTTGTTTAGTTTCTATACACTTGTATAATTTCCAGAGTTTCTCTTGTTATTGATTTCCAGTTTTAATCCAGCATCATCTGAAAAGATACTTGAAATGATTTTATTTTATTTTTTAAATTTGCTGAGACGATTTGTTACCTAACATGTGGTCTACCCTGGAAAATATACCATGTGCTAATGAGAAGCATGTATATTCTGTAGTTGTTGGATGAAAGGCTCTGTAGATATCTGCCAGGTCCAGTTGATGTGAGGTGTTTCTTTTTTGATTTGTTACCTGGAAGATCAGTCCAATCCTGAGAGAGGGGTGTTCAGGCCACCCATTATTATGGTATTATGGTTTCTCTCTCTTTTTTAGGTCTAAGAGTGTTTGCTTTACATATCTGGGTGCTCCAGTGTTGGGTGCATATGTATTTATGATTTATGTCTTCTAACTGGATCAATCTCTTCATCATTACATAGTGGACTTCTTTGTCTCATTTTATGGTTTTTGGTTTAAAGTCTGTTTTACCTGATAAAAGAATAACTACTCCTGCTCATTTTTAGTTTCCATTTGAATGGTATATCTTTATCTATCCCTTTACTTTTAGTCTGTGTGTGTCTTTATAGGTGAGGTCTCTTGAAGGCAGCATATAGTTGGGTCTAGCTTTTTAATCCAATCAGTCAGTCTGTGTCTCTTGAATGAGGAATTTAATCCATTTACACCTTGGGTAGCTATTGACAAGTATTGCTTTACTCCTGTCATTTTATCACTTTTTGTTTAGATGTTTTAAATATCTTTTTTCCCTTTCTTCCCATTATTTTTCAGCTTTAATGTTAGTTGGTGTTTTGAGGTGGAATGATTTAGCTTCTTTCTCATTCTTATTTGCATTTTTGCTTTAATGGTGGGTTTTGCTGTTCCTTGTGTATCTGTGGTAGTGATTATCATTTTTCAGATTCTGAATGCAAGACCCGTTTGAGAATTTCTTGCAGGGCTGGTCATGTGGTGGTGAACTCCCACAATTTTCTGTGTCTAGGAAATACACTATTTCTCCATCATTTCTGAAGGATAGCCTTGCTGGCTATAGAATTCTTGGCTGGCATTTTTTCTCTTTTTGTATTTTGAATATATCATCTCATTTTTGTTACACTTGTAAGGTTTCAGTTGAGAAGTCTGCTGTTAGTCTGATAGGGGCTCCCTTATAGGTGACTTGACGCTTTTCTCTTGCCGCTTTTAGAATTCTCTTTGTATTTGAGCTTAATCAATTTGACTATAATGTGTCTTGCAGAGGACCTTTTTGGATTGAATCTGTCTGGGGATCTTTGGGCTTCCTAGAACTGAAGGTTTGCATCTCTCACTCCTGGGAAGTTTTCTGTTATTATTTTGTTGAATAGGTTTTTCATGCATTTTCCTTTCTCCTCCCCTTCTGGAATACCCGTGATTTGGATGTTTGTGCACTTGAGGTTGACTGCTAGCTTTCTCAGATTTTCTTCATTCTTTTAAATTCTTTTTTCCTTTGTTTTTGTCTGCATGGGTTATTTCAAAAAGGCCATCTTTGAGATCTTAAATTCTTTCTTCTGCTTGCTCAAGCCTGCTGTCAAGCTCTATGTTCTGTTTCTAATTTCATTGACTGAATCCTTTATTTCTAGGAGTTCTGCTACATTTTTTTAAGTATTAATCTCTCTGTAAATTTCTTCCTTCAAATCCTGTATATATTTTTTTGCTTTGCTGTGTTCTCTAATTGAGTCTTCTCCTATCTCTTTGAGGTTTCTTAACAATATTGCTTGGAATTCCTTTTTAGACATTTCAAGGGTTTCCTGCTCTGTGGGATCTGGTACTTGAGAATTATCATATTCCTTCAGTGGTGTTATATCTTCTTGTTCATCTGTAGTTCTAGTAATTTTTTGCTGATGTTTGGTCATCTGGTAGGGCATTTGTTTGTTCTATTACTCTGGAATGGACTACGAGAAGAAAGATATCCTCTTCTGTTTGTAGGCTTTGCTAGTGACTATTTTTGTATCAGTGCAGTTGAGTGTGTGGTGCGCAGCTTATAGGGTTGTCCTGGCTGCTACGAGGTAGTGAGCTCTCCTTGAGGTCACAGTAGGTGTGGCAGTGGCTGTGTTAGACCACATCGGCTCCTGCTTGGGCTGTGAGTGATCTTTCTCAGGCTTGGGTCTGGACCCCAGCAGCACATAGGATGATGTTCAACTCTACTTTACAGGCTGTGGGTGGACTTCTTTGTGACTTGTGTCTGGGCCTGGTGCTGGATGGCTCTTACCTCGCCTCTGGCTCAGCCAGTGGATGAACCTCTCTGGGGATTTTGTCTGGGACCAGTGCAGTGGCACACGGATGACAGTCACCTGGGCTTCTCCTCAGGTGGTGGGCGGGCCTCTCCCATTAAGGTTTTTGTTTGAAGTGCTGCATGCTAATTGGCAAAGCATTATAAAAAATGAAAGTAGTCATAAAAATAACCTGGTGACATACTTTGAATGGCTGGTACTAGAGGAAGAAGACATAGGCATCATACTGCTAATTTTTAGAGTATTTCATTATGAATATGTAATCTTGCCTGGGGTTATGGGAGTACTGGAAAAATAATTGGTATTCTGTTAAGAGAAGCTATTAAGTTTCAAATATTTAGCCTATGACTTATACAAACATGCCTTTCATTTTTATGGCATTCAGTAAACAAGTTAATAAAGTGTGCTACTATTGAGGATTAGATTTTTTAAGTCATATTTTTAAAAACATAATCTAATCTCTATTCTCTAGCATATATGCCATTTCTTCAACCTGGAACACATTATAGTCTCCTCAATGTCAAAATTAAATTGTTCTAATCTTTAAATTTTTGTTTTATATTTTCTTTCCTCTTGTATATATCCTCACATCAATACTTCTAAGCTACAACCAAAATAAGTACAAACTTTAGCATTCATTTGTATATAAAGTGGAAAGTCTCAGGGTTCTGTGATAAGTGGTCAAACATTGTATAACATGTCCTATAATCTATCTTTGTCAATAAACTCTAAGACACTTTAAAACAAGTATCCAAGATCCTATTTCCTTTAAAAATTAACCTAAGAATGAGTATAGCACTTTATATGTAGCAATTTTGCTTAAAAGAAGAAAAGTAGCTTCCTGATGAGCTAAAAACAGGGGAAACTCTCTTCATGTCCTTACATACTGTCACCCAGTACAGCACTGAAATTTATTAGTTAATTATAATATTCTTTTCTACCTGGATATTGATCTTACACATCATAAAATAGAACTTCAAACTTATACTATTGAAATTTTTCCAATTAAATTAAGGTGAGGCCCAAAACATAGCACACATATAATGTTTTGAATAGTATGATCACCAAAATTCATCTAACTTCCGTTGATATTAATTTTAAGACACATCCTGATTTGAGGGATATTAAAATGTGAAGTAAATTTGTCTTATAATTGAAGAAATATATTAGCTGTCTTTCCATGCACTAATTAGTAGACAATATGTTGCACATCTATCATATATATATATATGCACAAATATCTTAGTTGAATGCATACCTAGAGCACTATCCATCAAGTTATGTATATTGTCAACATCATAAGCAAATTTTGGAATGCCTGTCTTTTTTTATTAATTTATATTCAAAAGTAAATTTACCCACAATATATGAGTTATCCAACATTATAAGGAAAAAACGGTAAAAATACAAATTATGTTATATGTGATATCTAAAACTGTTTTCCTCCTTTTACAAACCTACATGTAAAAATTGTAACAAGTATAACTTTTTTTGTGACAATAAAGTTTAATCAATAAAAGTATTTACATATTTATAATCACTTGTAAGTATTTTTTTCAATCAATTATAGAGGCTATAAAAGAAATACTTCAATAAATTAAAGATAAGTACATTTCAGTTCTGAAATACCATGTTCAACATAAGATATGAATATTTTGTCTACCTCAAAAAAGGGATAATTTAGCTCAGTTTTATGATATGTATTTTCTGGACTGAGAAAACAAATTTTCTTTTTCTTAAGAAAAATTATCCTTAAAAAAATGGGGCTTGTATTCATTTTCAGGGCTTTCTCCCTAACTTGTTCCCTAACTTGATGTTAGTTTTTGCTTGAATGTCATCTTTTTCAAAAACAATTAATAGTCATTATTTATTTGATATTTTAAGTGGTTTTAATTTAATTCATTTTATTTTTGTTGAAACATATTGATTATTCATATTTGTGGGGCACAGACTTGAATATCAATACCTGTAAACAATGTGATGATAATAACAGGATAATTGGCATATTCATCATTGCAAAACTTAATCATTTCTTTTTAATGAGGACATTTGATCTCCTCTCTTCTAGCTATTTGATAAATACAGTAAATTATTGTTAATTATAGATGCCTAGCTCGACTGTGCACCCATTGAACTTATTTTTCCTATCTGGCTGTTATTTTAACTACCCTCTCACTATCCCCCTTCCCCCACTTTTTATCCTCTAGTCACCACAGTTCTACTGTCTCCTGAAGATATGAAACCAACCTAAATGTCCATTAACAGGTGATTGGATGCAGAAATTGTGGTATACATGCACAATGTAATACTGCTCAGCTATAAAAAGAGTGAAATTCTGCCATTCACAGTAACATGGATGAGCTTGGAGAAACTTATGCTAAGTAAAATAAACCAGGCACAGGAGGAGAAATACCAAATGTTCTCAATCATTAAAAAAAAAACAGAGAGAGAGAGAGAGACGAAGGAAGGAAGGAAGGAAAGATAATGTTTATTTTTAAGCAGTTTTAGGTTTACAGAAACATTGAGCAAAAAGTACAGAATTCCTATATACATACCTCCTATTCTCCCATACCCCCTGATTTATCCAATTATTAACACACTGCATTAATCTGGTACATTTGTTACAGTTGATTAGCCAATATTTATACATTGTTATTAACTAAACTTTATAGCTTACATTGGGGTTCACTCTTTGTGTTGGACTTTTTGATAAATGTATAATGATATTTATCCATCATTACAGTAGTATACAGAATAGTTTCACCGCCCTAAAAATGCCCTATTTTCCACCTATTCATCCTTCTCCCCCTCCCCGCTGAACCACTGATCCTTTTATTATCTATAATTTTGCCTTTTCCAAAATGTCATGTACTTGGAATCAAACAGTGAGTAGGCTTTTCACATTGGCTTCTTTTACTTAGCTATATGTATTTAAGGTTCTTCCATGTCTATTTGTAACTTGATAGCTCATTTATTTTTATCACTGAATAATATTCCATTGTATGAATATATATTTTGTTTATCCATTCACCTATTGAAAGATATCCTGTTTGCTTCCAAGCTTAGACAATTATGACTAAAACTATAAATGTGCATATGCAGGTTTTTTTGTGGACATAAGTTTTCAACTTATTTGGCTAAATACCAAGGAGTGCAGTTCCTGCATTGTATGTTAAGAACATGTTTAGTTTTATAAGAAACTATCGAACTGTCTTCCAAAATGGCTGTACCATTCTGCATTCCCACCAGCAAGAAATAAGAGTTCCTGTCATTCCACATCCTCATTAGCATTTTCCACTGAAACACCATTTCCCACCCCATTCCTCTCCTATCCCTTTTATTCATTGTGTTACCTCCAGGCACCTGTAGAAACTTGATTGTCATCCCAAACCTTAGCGGAATTCTCTTTATTGAGGCATTTTTCTCCTCAAACTGCATTTTTCAGTGTGCGTTTATTACCTAGCAACCAAACCATAAAAAAACTAATGTTAGATCTTAGATTGATAGGGGTTTTTGGTAGCTGTAGAATAAAATATTTTTTATGATGAAACCCATAGAAATTTCCTCCGTAACAACAAAGGATTTAAGAATTATTGTACCAGCATGCTCACTACAGAAAAACACATTTCAGCTTTCAGAGATTCCTGATTGATATTCTTTAAAATGCTGAAAATACCACACTAGTAAATGATACTCTACAGACTCAAATCATTTTTTCATCTGTAGAACAATAGGCCAATGTAGTATAAACCTTCCTGTGACAGACTGACTCCATCCCACTTGGCATCAAATGACAGCATCATTTCAGATCATGGTAGAGGCCTAAGCAAATGCAGCCAGTAAGAGACACTTACCTTGGACATGCTTTCCATTTGGCTTTCCTGGCATGTGCGTATAATCTTGTGAAACCTCTTTACTTGCTTCTAAAAATGAATATCATTCTGTAATCTTTTATGACCCTGAAACACACTAACCTTCAGTAGTTGTGTGTTCAGTAGTCAAGATCTTGGTCTCTGGAGCCAGATTGGCTGAATTTAAATCATGACTCTTCACATCCTAGCTGTGTTACTTTTGATGGTTTACTACTTAAACATGCTCTGCCTCAGTATCCTCTTTTGTAGAACAGTGATAATTGAAAACACCTATCTCATACGATTGAGATTAAAATGAGGTAACTCACATAAAGTACTTAGGGTAGAGCATAGAGTAAATAGTGAGTACATGTGAGCTGTTATTGTGAGATTAATTTATCCTTCTGGAGGGTCAGTGCCTTGGGTTGAATGTCCCCCCAAAACTTAATTCCCACTGTAACTGTTGAGGGTGGGAAATCCTATTATGGTTATTGAAAGAAGGGGCCTTGAAAAAGTGATTAGACTGTAGGACCATGCTGTGGTGAATCGATTAAAAATGGTGGCCAGAGGCATGTTTCTGAGGGCTTTAAAAGGAGACTGAACGAGGAAGTTAGTCTCTCTCTGCTCCACCATTTTCTCAATGTGATACTCTGCCATTACTGTTGCCACCACCAAGGCTTTCACCAGGTGTGTTCTCTGAACTTTGGACTTCCCAGCTTCAGAAACTGTAAGCAATAAATTTTGTTTTCTTTATGAATTATCTAGTTCCATGTGTTTTGTTATAAGCAACAGAAATGGACTAATACAGTCAGAAACCTGAGTAAGACCTCAATCTTGCTTGGTGATCTTGGCATTTAATGTATATTGACTTCCTGCACAATTTTCAAGAGTGGTCCTTTGAAAAGCTTCCTGCAATCTTCAAATCCCCAATCCCACCTTTCATTAGGTGACCTTCCAGCCTACTGTACTGGAAGATTTCTAAAGAGAAGTCCTTCAATGTTCTCTTTTCCATCTAAAAATGTCTCTGGGCTATTGTGTTTCTACCCTAACTTTGCTATTGATGTTTAGGAAGGATACTCCCTCTTTCTTATCAAAGCTAACTACTCTGCTTGTGCTCTTGATTTCATTCTCTCCTCCCTCCTCTGAGTTCACCAGTACTTACTCTCTTGTTAACAAGTATATAGCCTGCAGCTGTCCCTAGAGCACTCTTATCCAGACTGACTTTAGGCCCAGCATTCTGGAGATAATACTGCTTTACAGCCATTGATTATTATTTGGTGTGTCCGTTCACTCTCAAAAACATCCCATTTAAGACTTATTGGCCATTTCTCCTTAGTTTTCTTTGTTAGCGTTTCCTCCTACTGTCCTTTATTCCTCCTATAGTCCTTTATTCTCTACTCTTTTCCCAAGATTTTCTCTAGTCTCGGGGTTTAAATGACATCCATGTGTTAAAGACTCCAAAAGTAATAATTACAGCCTGACTTTTCTCCTGTGATCCCGAGTAATAGAACCAACTATCTCAACATTTCACTTGAATGTCTAAAAACCTTCTCAAAATTATCAGATCCAATAGTTAAGTCTTAATTACACTTTACTTGTCAAATAAACAAGAAAAAATAAAACTTTCTTAATGAGGTTTTACAATTTAGTAACTGTTGCCACCTTTTTCTAATATTTTTTATACCACGAAGCCAGGATCTGTTATTGATTCCTTTCCTTCCTATTGCTTCATATCCTATCCAAAGGAAAAATCCCTGAAAGAGCTACCTTCAAAATATAAACCAAACAGCAAACTTCGCTACAGTTCTGTTTAAGCCACAATCATCTTGTGTGGAATACTGAAGTCTTCTGTCTCCTCAGTTACACTCTTATTCTCCTACAGTCTATTTTTCACATACTAGCTAGAGTATTTTTTAAATATGCATTTAAGGTTATATCATTTTTCTGTCCAAATCTTCCAAAGACTTCCCTGCACAATTAGAATAAAATTCAAACTGCTTACCATGTTCTTCAAGGCTCTTCATAATCTTGCTCCATCCATCTCTTTGAATTTCCGTCTTAAAACTCTCCCCTAAATCATTCTGCTCTCCCAACACTGGTATAATTACTGCTCCTCAAACTCATCAAGTTGTTTATTTCTTCAGGGCTTCTATTCTATCTCTCCATTCTTTCTGGAAAGCTCTTCCTCCTCATGTTCTTATGGTTTGATCTATTGCTTCATCCAGATCTTTGCTTAAATATCTTCTTCCTCAAATAATTCTTTCATTGTGTCAAAGTTATCATGACCCTCCATTACTCTGTAACCTTCACTCTGCTTTCTTTTCTTTATAGAATGCATTATAACCAAGCATTTATATTTATTTTTTATTTGTTCATTGTCTTTCAATAAAATATACTTACCGTGTAGAACTTTGTCACTCCTAGTCCAAAAAATATCAACAGTATGTGCATACGCAATAATTGTTTTATTGGTTATGAATATTCAAGAGATAAAAAGCTGATTGTCATCCCTCATGCCCATGATGTGAGGTCCAGATTTATACTGGCAGCATACCCAATACTACAAATTGCATTTGTACCCCATGTCCCCCACCAGTTATCCCCAACCTCCATCTACCTCCCCCTTTCCCCCCACTCCACTTTGTAGCCCAAGGTATGTTCTCTCCCTCTGCAAGTCCAACACACTACTGTGGTCTTTCTTTCCTTCCTTCTTTCTCTCTTAGCTCCCACATATGAGTGAGTGCATGTGCTATTTATCCCTGGGTGCTTTGCTTATTTCACTCAACATGTTTCTCCAGCCTCATCCATGTTGTTGCAAATGGGAATATTTCATTCTTTTTTATGGCAGAGTAGTATTCTACGGTGTATAAATACAACAGTTTCCTTATCCATTCATCCATCGATGGATATTTAGGTTGGTTCCATGTCTTGGTTATTGTAAACAGAGCTGCGATGAACATGGGAGTGCAGGTATGCCTTTGACATGATGATTTCCACTCCTCTGGATATATACCCAGAAGTGGGATTGCTGGATCATATGCAAGATCTATCTGTAGTTGTTTGAGAAAACTCCTTACTATTTTCCATAGTGATTGTAATAATTTACACTCCCACCAACAGTGTAGGAGTGTTCTCTTCTCTCCACACCCTTACCAGCATTTTGTTATTCACTGTCATTTTGGTTATAGCCAGTCTAACTGGGGTGAGGTGGTATTTCAACGTAGTTTTAATTTGTATTTCCCTGATGACTAGTGATGTTGAACATTTTTTCATGTACCTGTTCACCATTTATATGTCTTCCTTTGACAAATGTCTATTCTATCCTTTGCCCATTTTTTAATTGGGTTATTTGTATTTTTACTGTATAATTGCTTGGGTTCCTTGTATATTATGGATATTAATCCCTTGTCAGATGCATAGTTAGCAAAAATTTTCTCCCACTCTGTAGGATGTTGTTTCACTCTGTTGATTGTTTCCTTTGCTGTGCAGAAGCTTTTTAGTTTGACATAGTCCCATTTGTTTACTTTTCTTTTGCTGCATGTGCTTTTGGGCTCATGTTCATAAAGTCTGTGCCCAGACCTAGTTGCTGAAATGTTTCACCTTAGTAATGTTACAGTTTCAGGTCTTATACTTAAGTTTTTAATCCCATTTAAGTAGATATTAGTGTATGGTGAGAGGTGCATATCTAGTTTCATTCTTCTGCATATGGATATCCAGTTTTCCCAGGACTACTTGTTAAAGAAGCAATCTTTCCCCCAATGTAGATTTTTGTTGCCTTTGTCCAATATCGGATGGCTATAAGCCTGAGGGATGATTTCTGGGTTCTTAATTCTACTCCACTGGTCTGAATGTCTATTTTTATACCAGTACCATGCTGTTTTGGTTACAATAGTATAGTAGTATAATTTGAAGATAGGTAGTGTTATGCCTCCGGCTTTATTTTTTCTGCTCAGGATTGCTTTGGCTATTTGGGGTCTTTTGTTGTTCCATATGAATGGTAAGATTGTTTTTTTCCATTTCTGTGCAGAATGTCATTGATATTTTGATAGGGATTGCATTGAATCTGTAGATCACTTTGGTTAGTATAAACATTATCACAAAGTTAATTCTTCCAATCCAAGAGCATGAAATATCTTTCCATCTTTTTCTGTATTCTTTAATTTCTTTCAGAAGTGATTTGTAGTTCTCATTGAAGAGGTCTTTCAATTCCTTGGTTAAATTGATCCCGAGGTATTTTATTTATTTATTTTTGTGTGTGACAATTATAAATGGGATTGCTTTCTTTATTTCTCTTTCTGTTAGTTCATTATTTGAGTACATAAATGCAACTTATTTGGGGGCATTTATTTTGAATCCTGCAATCTTACTGAAGTTATTAACCAGCTTTAGGAGGTTTTTGATAGGGTCTTAAGGTTTTTCTATATATAGCATCATGTCATCTGCAAATAAGGAAAGTTTGACTTCATCTTTTCAAATATTGATTCCCTTTATTTCATTCTCTTGCCTGATTGCTCTGGCTAGTACCTCCAGTACTATGTTAAATAGAAGTGGTGAGACTGGGCATCCTTTTCTTGTTCCTGTTCTTAAGGGAAAGGCCCTCAGTTTTTCCTCATTCAGAATGATACTAGTGGTGGGCTTGACATAAATGGCTTTTATCGTGTTGAGATATTTTCCTTCTATAACTAATTTGTTCAGAATCTTTATCATGAAAGGTTGTTGAATTTTGTCAAATGCTTTTTCAGCATCTATTGAGCTAATCATATGGTCTTTGTCCTTGAGTTTATTGATGTAATATATCACATTTACTTACTTTCATATGTTGAACCATCCTTGCATCCCTGGGATGAATTCCACTTGATCATAGTGTATAATTTTTTTAATATGTTGCTGTATTCTGATTGCTAATATTTTGTTGAGGATTTTTGCATCTAGGTTCATCAAGAACATTGGCCTGTAATTTTCTTTTTTTGTTGTGTCTTTATCTGGTTTTGGTGTTAGAGTTATGTTGGCCTCATATAATGAGTTTGGGAGAGTAGCTTCTGTTTCAATTATCTGGAATAGTTTGAGGAGAATTGGTATGAACTCCTCTTTAAAATTTTGATAGATTTGAGCTATAAACCCATCCTGACCCAGACTTGTATTTTGTTGGAAGATTGATAATTACAGCTTCAATCTCCTTGCCTGTTATTGGTCTGTTCAGGTGTTCTATCTTTTCTTGGTTCAGTCTTGGAAGTTTGTGTGTGTGTAGAAGCTTATCCATATCTTCCAGATTTTTGTATTTGTTGCCATACAGTTGTTTGTAGTAGTCTCTACTGATTCTTTGTATTTCTGTGGTATCGGTTGTAGCATCTCCCTTTTCATTTCTGATTTTTGTTATTTGGGTCTTCTCTCTTCTTTTTTTGTTAACCTAGCTAAAGTTTTGTCTATTTTATTTGCCTTCTTGAAAAACCAACTTTTTGTTTTGTTGATATTTTCTATTGTTTTTGGGTCTTTAATTCATTTAGTTCTGATCGGGTCTTAATTAATTCTTTCCATCTACTACCTTTGGGCTTGGATTGTTGTTGTTTTTCAAGTTCTTTGAGGCATAGTGTTAAGTCATTTAGGTAAAGTCTTTCCATTCTTTTGATGTAAGCATTTACTGCAATAAATCTGCCTCTTAGTACTGCTATTGCAGTATCCCACAGTTTTTGGTATGATGTATCTTTATATTCATTAGTTTATAGAAATTTTTTGATTTCCTGCTTAATTTCTTCTTGGACCCATAGGTCATTCAGGAGCCTATTATTTAGTTTCCATGTATTTGTATAGTTTCCAGAGTTTTGCTTTTCATTAATTTCCAATTTTAGTCCATTGTGGTCTGAGAAGATACTTGAAATGATTTCAATTTTTTAAAATTTGCTGAGGCTAGATTTGTGACCTAATACGTGGTTTATCCTGTAGAATGTTCCATGAGCTGATGAGAAGAAAGTATATTCTTTAGATGTTGTGTGAAATGTTCTGTATATATCTGTCAGGTCCAGTTGGTCTAATGTGTAATTTCTTTTTTTATTTTTATTTTTTTAATTTCATTTTATTTTATCGGTATACAATGTGGTTGGTTATTGTAGCCCATTACCAAAACATCCTTCCCCTCTCCCTCTCACCCCTCACTCCCAACAGCCTCATATCTGTTCACTTGTCATAACAACTTCAAGGAATTGCGACTGTCATGTCTTCTTCCTTCCCCCTCCATTTAATTGTGTATTTATTTATTTATTTTTACCTCCCACAAATAAGTGAGAATGTGCTATTTCTCTTTCTGTGCCTGACTTGTTTCACTTAATATAATTTTTTCTTGGTCCATCCATGTTGTTGCAAATGGCAGTATTTCATTCTTTTTTATAGCAGAGTAGTATTCCATTGTGTAGATATACCACATTTTCCGTATCCACTCATCTGATGATGGACATTTGGGCTGGTTCCCATGCTTAGCTATTGTAAATAGTGCTGCAGTGAACATTGGAGAACAGGTATACCTTCGACTTGATGATTTCCATTCTTCTGGGTATATTCTCAGCAGTGGGATAACTGGGTCATATGGTAGATCTATCTGCAATTGTTTGAGGAACCTCCATACCATTTTCCATAGAGGCTGCACCATTTTGCAGTCCCACCAACAGTGTATGAGAGTTCCTTTTTCTCCGCAACATCACCAGCATTTATCATTCACAGTCTTTTGGATATTAGCCATCCTAACAGGGGTGAGATGGTATCTCAGTGTGGTTTTGATTTGCATTTCCCGGATGCTGAGTGATGTTGAGCATTTTTTCATGTCTGTTGGCCATTCGTATATCTTCCTTTGAAAAGTGCCTATTTAGCTATTTGCCCATTTTTTAATTGGGTTACTTGTTTTTTTTGTTGTAAAGCTGTTTCAGTTCCTTGTATATTCTGGATATTAACTCTTCATCAGATGTATACTTTGCAAATATTTTCTCCCACTCTGTTGGTTGTCTTTTAACTCTGTTAATTGTTTCTTTTGCTGTGCAGAAGTTTTTAAGTTTTATATAATCCCATTTGTTTATTTTTCCTTTGGTTGTCTGTGCTTTTGGGGTTGTATTCATGAAGTCTGTGCCCAGTCCCACTTCCTAGAGTGTTTCTCCTATGTTTTCTTTAAGAAGTTTTATTGTTTTGGGTGTATATTTAATTCTTTAATCCATTTTGAGTTGATTTTAGTATATAGTGAGAGATATGGGTCTAGTTTCATTCTCCTGCATATGGATATCCAGTTATCCCAGAACCATTTACTGAAGAGGCAGTCTCTTCCCCTGTGTATAGGCTTGGTGCCTTTGTCAAAGATCAGGTGGCTGTAGGTATGTGGGTTGATTTCTGGAATCTCTATTCTATTCCATTGATCACTGTGTCTGATTTTATTCCAGTACTTTGCTGTTTTGGTTATTATAGCTTTGTAGTATACTTTAAAGTGAGGTAGGGTTATACCTCCAGCTTTATTTATTTATTTATTTATTTTGCTCAGAATTTCTTTGGCTATGTGTGGTCTTTTGTTATTTCATATAAATATCTGGATAGTTTTTTCCATTTCTGAGAAAAATATAGTTGGAATTTTTATGGGGATTGCATTGAATTTGTATATCACTTTGGGTAGTATGGACATTTTCGCAATGTTGATTCTTCCAATCCAAAAGCATGGGCTATCTTTCCATCTTCTCTTGTCCTCTTTAATTTCTCTCAACAGTGGTTCATAGATCTCATTATAGAGATTTTTCACATCCTTGATTAACTCTATTCCTAAGTATTCTATGTTTTGTGGCTATTGTAAATGGTCTAGGTTTCTTGATTTCTCTTTCTGAATGTTCACTATTGGAGAATAGAAATGCTACTGATTTTTGTTTGTTGATTTTGTATGCTGCAGCTTTCCTGAAATCATTTATCAACTCCAAGAGTTTTTTTTTGTAGAGGCTTTAGGCTGTTCAGTGTATAGGATCATGGCATCTGCAGACAGGGACAGTTTGACTTCATCTTTTCCAATCTGGATGTCTTTTATTTCTTTCTCTTCTCTGATTGCTCTGGCTAGTACTTCCAGCACTATGTTGAATAGGAGTGGTGAGAGTGGGCATCCTTGTCTAGTTCCTGTTCTTAAAGCTGAAAGCTTTTCCCTATTCAGGGTGATATTGGCAGTGGGTTTATCATATATGGCTTTAATTATGTTGAGATACTTTCCATCTATACCTGACTTGTAGAGATTCTTTATCATGAGTGTTGAATTTTGTCAAATGCTTTTTCAGCACCCATAGAAACGATCATATTGTCCTTGTGTTTGTTTTTATTGATATGGTGTATCACATTTATTGATTTGCATATGTTGAGCCAACCTTGCATCCCTGGGATGAATCCCACTCGATCATGGTGTATAATTTTGCATATGTGTTGCTGTATTCTGTTAGCTAGTATTTTATTGAGGATTTTTGCATCTATATTCATCAAAGATGTTGGCCTGTAGTTTTCTTTTTATGTTTTGTATTGATCTGGTTTTGATATCAGGGTGATGTTGGCTTCATAAAATGAGTTTGGGAGAATTGCCTCTGTTTCAATCTTTTGGAATAGTTTGTAGAGAACTGGTGTCCTTGAATGTTTGGTAGAATTCTGCCATGAACCCATTTTGTCCTGGGCTTTTCTTTGTTGGGAGCCTTCTGATAACAGCTTCAATCTCTTTTATTTTTATTGGTCTACTGAGGTTTTCTACATCATCTTGGCTCAGTTTTGGTAGTTTGTTTGTGTCCAGAAATTTATACATTTCCTCCAGATTTTCAAATTTGCTGGGATATAGTTGTTTATAGTAGTCACTAATGATTTCTTGTATTTCTGAGGTATTAGTTGTAATATCACCTTTTTAATTTCTAATTTTTGTTATTTGGGTCTTCTCTGTTCTTTTTTAAAGTTAGCCATGCTATTGGTTTGTCAATTTTATTTATCTTTTCAAAAAACCAACGTTTTGATTCATTGATCTTTTGTATTGTTTTTTGGGTTTCAATTCATTAAGTTCTGTTCTGATGTTAATGATTTCTTTCTGTCTGCCAAGTTTGGGTTTGGATTGTTCTTCTTTTTCTAGTTCTTTAAGGTGAAGTATTAGGTTGTTTACTTGCCATCTTTCCATTTCTGAAGTAAGCATTTAATGCAATAAATTTCCCCCTTAGTACTGCTTTTGCAGTATCTCACACGTTTTGGTATGATGTATCATTGTTTTCATTAGTTTCAATAAATTTTTTGATTTCCTGTTTGATTTCTTCTTGGACCAATATGTCATTAAGTACAATGCTGTTTAATTTCCATGTGTTTGTATAGTTTCCAGAATTTCATTTGTTATTGATTTCTAATTTTAATCCATTGTGGTCTGAAAGAATACATGGGATAATTCCAATTTTTCTGAATTTGTTGAGACTTGATTTGTGAACTAACATGTGATGTATCCTGGAGAATGATCCATGTGCTGATGAGAAGAATGAATGTTCTGAGGTTGTTGAATGGAATGTTCTGTAGCTATCTGCCATGTCCAATTGGTCTAGAGTGTTGTTTAGATCTTGTGTTTCTCTCCTGATTCGTTGCCTAGATGATCTGTCCAATATTGATAGTGGGGTGTTCAGTGTCCCCTGTTACGGTATTAGTGTCTACCTCTTTCTAAAGGTCTGATAGAGTTTGCTTTATAAATCTGTCTGCTCCAACATTGGGTGCACATATATTTATAATTGTTATGTCTTCTTGATGGATGAATCTTTTTATCATTATGTAGTGACCCTCTTTATTCTTTTTATGGTTTTTAGTTTAAAGTCTATTTTATCAGATAAAAGAATAGCTACTCTGTCTCGTTTTTCATTTCTATTTGCATGGTATATCTTTTTCCATCCTTTCACTCTTAGTCTATGTGTGTCTTTATAGGTGAGGTGAGTCTCTTGAAGGCAGCATATAGTTGGGTCCACCTTTTTAACCTAGTCAGTCACTCTGTGTCTTATGAGTGGGGAATTTAATCCTTTTACTCTAAGAGTTATTATTGAAAAGTGTTGATTTACTGCTAGCATTTTATTGATTTTTGTTTGAATGTCATAAGTATCTTTTGTTCCTTTCTTTCTGATTTACTATTTGTTGTCTGTATTTGTTGGTTTCTTGGGTTGTAGATAAACTTATTATTTTTTTCTCTTCATTGTTAGCATTTTTATTTTCCTAGTGGGTTTTAATTTTTCTTTAGTTTTTAGGGCAGTGGTAGTTATTTTTCAGTTACCAAACCCAGTACTCTCTTGAGAATTTCTCGTAAGGGTGGTCATGTGGTAGTAAACTCCTGCATTTTTTGTTTGTCTGAGAAATATAGTATTTGCCCTTCATTTCAGAGGGATAGCTTTGCTGGGTAAATTATTCTTGGCTGGCAATCTCTGTCTTTTAGTATTTTGAATGTATCATCCCATTCCTTTCATGCTTTTAGGGTTTGTGATGAAAAGTCTGATGTTAGTCTGATTGGGGCTCACTTATAGGTGACTTGATGCTTCTCTCTTGCAGCTTTTAAGATTCTCTCTTTGTTTTTGAGTTTTGCCAATTGGACTATAGCATGTCTTTGAGAAGATCTTTTTGGGTTGAGTACATTTGGGGATATTTGAGCTGTCTTTTCCTATACTTGGGAAGTTTTCTTCCAATTTTTTGTTGAATGTTTTCAATGCAATCTCCTTTTTCCTCCCCTTCTGGAATACCCATGACTCAGATATTTGAGTGCTTAAGGTTGTCTGATATCTCTCTTAGATTTTCTTCAACATTTTTAATTCTTTTTTCTTTCTTTTCTTTTTTTTTTTTTTTTGTCTTCCTGTCTTTCTTCAAACAGCCCATCCTCAAGGTCAGAAGTTCTCTCTTCTGCTTCTGCAAGCCTGCTGGTTAAACTCTCTGCTGTGTTTTTTATTTTGTTGAATGAATTCTTCAGCTCAGAAAGTTCTGCTACATTCTTTTACAGGGTACTGATGTCCTTATACATTTCTTCTTTCAGGTCCTGTATACTTTTCCTCGTTTCATCATGTTGTCTAGCTGAGTTTTCTTGTATCTTATTTAGTTTCCTTAGAATTATTGCTCAAAATTGTTTGTCAGACATTTCAAAGGCTTCTTGTTCTATAGGATCTAGAGCTTGAGAGTTATTACCCTTTGGTGGTGTACACTCTTGATTTTTCATATTTCTGGTATTTTTCCTTTGGTGTTTAGTCATTGTGGTAAGGGATTTCATGGTCCACTGGTTTGACACTATTGTCTGGATAGGATCCTGCCAAGACTGCCAATTTGGCATGGCTGCCTCAGTGCTTATGGGTGGAAGGTTTGAGCCTCTCTGGTTGGTGCCCACTTGCCTGGGCTGGGGGGCATGGCATCCAGCAGCTGTGATGCCTACCTGCTCGGTTGCACTGGTGCCTCAGGAAACATGGTCACCACGAGTCTCAGGCCTCTCTGAGGGGTGCCTCTCTGGTCAGTGCCCACTTGCCCAGGCTGGGGGTGGGATCTGGCCTCTAACATGTACTTTAAATCCTGGGTCCTTTGTTGATTTGTTGCTTGGAAGATTGTCGGGTCCGCCACCAGCTGACCCAAACAGCCCTTAGCCTCGTTCCTTTCGGTGGGTGAGCGAACAGCCTGGGATTCCTCTTTCCCTCCTGTCCCCTTTGTAAGGAGATGGGGGAAGATAGCCGTGAAGAGAGGTGAGCACAACCAAAGGCCCCCCAAAAACAGCCCAGTTAAAGGACACTCAGATGCGGCAGGGGTTCTGTCAAGCAGTTCTGTTCATTAGCAGACAAGAATTTGCTTTTATAGTCAGATAGGGAGGGGAGGTTTTAACATAATCCAATCAGCTTAAAGGTCAAGGGCATGCATCCTGTCTCAATGCCTAGCTATTGCAACCACACAGTGTTCAAGAGCGCAGAAGCCTGTATTTGGCCAATAAGGGCTAAGGCAAGGTTCCCGCAGACACCCCCACCCTACTTCCTCCTGGTGCCGTCATAGGCTGCCACGTTAATACGCCCTTGTGGGCCCATAATGGCGCCACTTATAATGTCACTTAAGATGGCGTTAGTTTTTAAGGCCCGACAGAAGATCTGTCCCATACTGAGAAGGGTGTTCAGTTCACCCACTATTAACATATTAGGTCCTATTCCTTTCTTTAGGTCTAAGAGTGTTTGCTGTATATATATGGGTGCTCCAGTATTTGATGCATATTATTTGAACAAATATTAAATGAACTATGAATGGTAGAATTTCAAGATGTATCTTGACATTCATTAAAAAAAATCTATGTCTTATGATGGGGTATTCCTTACTCAATATGGAGTCTTATAAAAACCTTATTGCAGATTTTAGTTTGAAGCAATATTTATTGTAATTGTTGAATCTATAGTTTAGAAGAAGCCGTAAATGATCAACAACTCATATCCAACTGGAGTTCTTTTCTACAACATCTTCTAAGCTTATGTTTTAATAACTTTATTCTTGGCACCTACTACCTCCTAAGACAGTTCTAATGATTAGAAAATTATTTTGTATTTTAGTTATTGATTTTTTAAAAACATATTGAGTTATCTAGGCTCTGAATCCCTATGATTTTAACCTACATGTCTTAGTTTATCTTTAAAATATCTTGATAGGCAATCCATTATATGTCTGTACTTTGGTTAAGAAAACATTTTCATTAAAAAAACAATTTTTCAAATTTTCTAGAAGCGTAGAGTGTGTAGATAAGGCTACTTTAATACAGGACACTTGATATTTTTACTCAGGGACACTTAAAATGGCCACTAAAATTTACATCATTAGAGGTCAGATTGTTTTGCCTTCTAACATTTCTTTCTTTTTAAATAAATTAAAGAAAAACAGACATCTTTACACCATCCCTGAACTTTGCACTCTCCTCATCTTCACTTTTAAACTTTACCTCCTTTCTCACCCCATCTCTAAGCCTCACCACTTGTAGGGTACACTTCCAATGTACCCTACAAGATAGAAGTCAGAATGATGGTAAAACCAGTGATGGCTGTACAGATTATACAGTTATAAAAGTTAATGTCTTTTAAATTTTGACATGTCAAAACATCCTCTGTGTCAAAACAACTATATTATCTTAGCACTTCCAAATCACCTACTTTATTCTAGGAAATGAAGAGAATATATAGCTATTTTTATATATAACTGTCTTCTTGTAGCACGTACGGTATGCTATTTCAGTTAGCAACTTGACAGAGGTGATAGTATGATGCTGTGAGTTACACTGAATGCACTGATTAGAAATTTAGATCCAAGATGAGTCTCCAGTTTTGGAGTGGCAGCAAATAGTGGAAAATAGGAAGGTCTTCAATAGCAGTCTTTTATGAGAGTCATAGCCAAGCTGGGCCAAACTTGGTGTAAACTACTGCAACAAACCTTAGGAGATTTTCCTAGCTGTATTAGTGTGTTTCTGTTGCCTATAACAAAGTACCTGGAACTGGCTAATTTAGAAAGAAAACAAAATTTATTGCTTACAGTTTCTGAGGCTGTGAAGTCCAAAGTCCATCTGGTGGTGACGACATTGACCCAGGCATCTCACATTGCAAGATGGTGGAAGTACAGAGAACACTGAGAGAGAGAGAAAGAGATTCTTCTCTTCTTTTAAAGCCCTCAGAACCATGCCTCTGACCACCATTTTTAATTCATTCACTACTGCACAGTCCTACAATCCAATCACCTCTTCAAGGTTCCACCTCTCAATTACCATAATGGGATTTCCCTCTCTCTTAATAGTCACAGTGGGGACTAAGTTTCTAACACATAAAACTTGGGGGACACCATTCAAGCTTCGATTGGTTTTGGGGGGATGAAATTTAATCCACTATACTAGCTGATGGAGATCATATTTTGATGTTTTTTGGCACATGGCATGTATCCAATTTCTGTGTAATGATTGTGTTGGATTTCCTTTTGTTTTTTTAACAATCAGGCTGAAGAGGTTAAGGAAAGAACAGCATATAATATCTTCTGTTGAGCAGATATAACATGTTTTGTTTTTTCCACTTTATTATTTTCCCAATTATGTTATTCCCTCCTTGGTATAAGTTGAAGAATAGAAAACTAACCTTAGTATGATTCATAGTCCTATTGAATTGTGAGTCAACTATCAGAAATGTCAGTTGTTCACTTGAGTCAAATGATAATCTTTCATTTTTTAAAAATTCACTTATTCATTCATTCACTGAACACCTTAGTGTGCTGGGTGGTGTTAAAAGATAAGCAAAATCACTTACCTCATGAAGATTATATAAGCAGATTCATAGCTATAGAGATTTATAAGTATTTATCATTGATCAACTACTATAAAGTCTTAGAAATGTTCTGGAAACCTATAAGCATCATTATTTCTGGCAGAGACTTGCTACCCCATTAGCTAACCTATTTTCCTCTTTTTTTCCTGGGCACAAATCTGAACTATAATTCCTAGCCTTTCTTGTTGGTGGGTGTATTAATCAGTTTTTCTAGAGAAACAGAACCAAAAGGATATGTTTAAATAAAAGGAGATTTATTATGAGGAATTGGCTCACATGATTATGGAGGCTGAGAAGTCCTGGGAACTTCTGTCTGTGAGCTGGATACCCAGAAAAGCCAGAGGTATAATACAGTTCCAGTCTGAAGCCCTTGAGAATCAGAGGAGCCAATGAGGTAAATAACAGTTTGAGGGCAAAAGAAAATGAGATGAGATATTCCAGCTCAATCAATGAGGCAAGAAAAAATGGGGAGAATTCCTCCTTCTTCCATCTCTTGTTATATTCAGGCCCTGAATGAATTGAATGAAACCAACCCACATTGGGGAGGGCAATCTATTTTACCTAATACCCCCATACAAATGCTAATCTCATCTGGAAATGCTCTCACAGACACACCCAGAAATAATATTGATTCAGGGCACCCATGACCCACTCCAGATGATTCATAAAATTAACCATCACAGTAAGTGTATGGTCAAACACTAAGTTCTAGATGATGGAATATTATCAGAAGTTATGTGCATTATTTACAGACCTGATCCATGAAACCCTCCTAATATGGGATGTTCCATATTCTTTTCCTTTCTGCCATATTGGTACAGGGAAACACGGTGACATTGGAAGTCAAAATGCTGTAGATTGTAGAGCCACTATGTGGAAAGAGCCTGGGTTTCTGAATCAGCCCTTGAAAGAAAGGCACTAATTTTTAGGGGCCTGTTCTGCTCTTTACAGGAGCAAGAAATAAGCCACTGAGATCTTGAAGTTTATTTGTTAAAGCAGCTAGTGTTATCTTATTAATACAGCATGCTTACTGACTCCTCTTCCGTATGTAATACCATCAAAATCCCAAAACATAAAAAGTCTTGAATATTTAAATTCAGGGGACAAGAAAAGGGGCATTGAAGAGAGATTACTTTTTTTATTTTTTAATGGCCGCTAGACTGCTAAATTGATTGGAAAGAGCTAGAATGGTGTGACACCTAATAGGAAGGAGGAAAACAGTACACTTCCCTGTGGCCTGCTATAAGAAAAAAGGAAAATTTGAAGATCTGATTTGAGGCCTAAGAAAGGGCATTTGTTAATAAAGGAAAGTAGTATATGGGTTTTTCTGCATTTTTGTAATGAAAGTTCCTTGAGAGAATGGGGTTTGAGAGTAATCTTTCATTCATTACTGTATATCCCAGGGCTTAAAATAGTTCCTTACCATTAAGCAGACCTTCCATAAAAATCTAAGTGAATAACTAAATTTTTAATACTTACAGTCTCTTAGCCTAATCATTATAATGTACTGATTGTATGTAAACACATCCTAATATGACAGTTGATTACAGAGCTGTCATCAGAAGAGGGTAACAAGTCCTTCCATTTCTAGTGAATATCCTTAAGCATTTACAATACTGTTAATGTAACTAATCAAAAATCTTGAATGATTACAGCAAGTATAGCATCTGATTCTCATCTCAACTGTTTAAGCAATCATTTTAGACTTATTTTTTATAAGGTTGGAGGATGAAAAAACAAATTGTCAGGGGGTTGACAGGAACAGAGGAAGGGGAGTGTAAGTTCAGGAAATCAATCAGGAGTTCAAGAAACAGCTTTACACATGTAAGGAGATCCAGGCAAAGAGCACCAAATCTACCGCTGCGTCTCCAGTGCTTGCCATGGAACTGAAGTTCTACGGAACTCTCCTGTTCTATGGTTTTTCAAGAGGTAGTGATTAAAAATATAGAGAGATTTTTTTTTAACATGACATACTGTGTGATACTAGCACTTGCAGTGATGACAGTAAGTGAGAAACCTTAAAGCAATATCTTTAGAGATTTTCCAGTTCTCTTTGGTACTAGGAAGTACAACCACGGTCAGTTATTTGAGTTTATTCTCAGATTTTGATGTAATCTAGATGTAACTCTAGATGTAAGGCAGAGATGAGCATTGTATTACAAAAAAGGAAATGCGGTGGGCTGGTGGCATCAGTATTTCCCTCATAAATTACCTGCCCAATCTCCCCTTATGCAAACAAACAGTTCTCTCAGTGTAAGCAAAAGATCACGGGGAAATGTTCATCCTAAAGGGGGAAGTTGTATGTGTTGCTGCTCCTCTGCCCCTTCTACTTTACTATTGTAAGTGTTACAAAAGTTGGGATGTAAATGTCAGAAGTGAATCATCATGTGAAGGTTTTACATTTTTGTGATATTTCTTTTTTGATTATTATACTATTCTGTTTTTACTTTTATTAGTATTTGTGTTTTTAAATATGCCTGATGGTCCAATGAGGTAATTTTTGAGGATATGTTGCGATATAGGATAAAGAGAATTCTAGGTCTTGCCCTTGAGTTGAATCTGATAAATTTAATGACAAATAATTGCACAACTGGTTGAATACACACAAAAATATTGAATTGCTTACGTTCAAAGGATGAATTATATGGTATGTGAATGGAATCTCAATAAAGTTCTTATTTAGATTTTAATTATGAAGAATTATCTTTTGAGTTATTTCACTGCATTAGTGCTACAAGGGATATATACACAAATATATATATCTTTACAATGAGAGCTATATATAGACGGGTATTGCATGGGCTGTCATGCTAATCCAAATTGTCCTATTCCATTTTAAGCTGTATGTGGAAAGATTGAAAACAACAAAAAAATTGAAACACCACTTAACTACAAGTCATAGGCATTTGACAATTAAAAGTTTTTATTTCTTAAGGGGCTGTTAGAATACCAAACCAAGCACAACAAAGCTTTTATTTGAGAGAAAAAAAAAAAGGTAAATTCAGTGAAAAGACACAAAATACAATTTATTTACAAAAACTTATTGCCCAGAAAAGAAAAAGCCAAATAGTTGGTGAGAAACTAATAATATCATCATATAAAATGATAATGAGTAAAATGTTTGAATGAGATACAATATGAAAAATTGAAATATTGTCTCTCAAACAGTACCGTAGATCAACATATTGATTACATACTCTGTGATGCTGAAGAAAATTTGGGTAATAAGCTGAAAAACAACAGCTTCTTTAATCAGGTTGATGAGTCGACATATTTCACCAATAAAATGCCATGTCAAGTATCACCTGTAATGATTTTACTATTGCTGCATTTAACAAAGTTATCCATTAAATCTATTAGGAATATAATATGCCCAGCTGTAGATTTTTTTATCTTTTTACTGCTTTGAAGCTCTCTGAGCTTCCTGAATCTGAAGTATAGTGTCTTAGGTAGTTTAAGGTAACCACCACATTCTGCTCTGTCTTTATGAGTTAGGTTCTTTCAGATTCCACATATGCTATGGTTTGCATGTACGTGTCCCTACAAATTTCATGCTGGAACTTAAACCCGAAGGTGATAGTATTAAGAGGTGGGACCTTTGAACAACTGATTAAGTCATGAGGCTCTGTCCTCATGAATAAGATTAATACCCTTATAAAAGAGGCTTTAGAGAGTTTTCTGGTCTTTTTTATCCCACCTTCCATCCTGTGAGGGCATATTATTTGTACTCTCCAGAGGATGCAGCAACTAGGCACCATCTTGAAAACAGACAGTGCCTATGTCTTGTTCTTGGACTTCCCAGCCTCCAGAACTGTGAAAAATAAATTTCTATTACTTATAAATTACCCAGTCTTGGATGTTTTGTTCTGGCAGCACTAATGAACTAAAACGACATATAAGTGAGATCATGCACTATCGTCTGTCTGCGTCTGGCTTGCTTAACTGAACATAATTTCCTGCAGTTTTATCTTTATTGTCACAAATACCAGGATTTTCTTAGTTTTTTAAGGGCAAATAATATTTCATTATATGTCACATTTTGTTCATTCATTCATCTGCCAATCAACAGGTTGTTTCCATATCTTGGCCATTGTAAATAATGCTGCAGTGAACACAGGAGTACAGATAACTCTTTGAGATAGTGATTTTATATCCATTGAATACATTATATCAGAAGAGGGATTGCTAGATCATATGGTAGTTCTCTTTTTAATGTTTTAAGAAATTTCCATATTGTTTAACATAATGGCTGTACCAATTCACATTGCCACCAGCTATGTATAAAGGTTCCTCTTTTCTCCACATTCTCACTAACACTTGTTATCTTTGACTTTTTTATAATAACAATCCTAACAGGCATGAGGTGATATGTGCTTCTGATTTGCATTTCCCTGATGATTAGTTATGTCGAACATTTTCCAATATATCTTGCCCATTTGTATGTTTCCCTTGAAAAAATGTCTATTCAGGTCCTTTGCTAATTTTTCAACCAAATAATTTGTTTTTTTCTTATCAAGTTGAATGACTTCCATATATTTTGGATATTAACCACTTACTGGATATATTACATTTTTGCGGGAGCATGCCTGGGGTCCTCCCATAGAGCCAGAAGGAGAAGGAGCTTACAGGATTACCCCCGGTGTTGGGACCAAGGGATCTCAGGGAAAAGTGAGCCTGCTGCCCGCCAACCCAGCCCCACGAAAGAGACACTCAGATGCAGCAGCAGGGGTTCTGTCAGGGCAGTTCCACTTTATTGCCATTACACTGCAATTTATATAAGCAAGCAAGTAGGGGCTTTCCATGAACTAACCAATCAATTTAAGGATCACGCAGGCATGCATGTTGTACTCTCATGTTGAGCATAGTGATCACACAGGGTTCACGAGTGCAGAAATACTGGAGGACCAATAAAAACCTTTTGGAGCTATTGTGGGTTATGCCTCGCCTACTTCCCATGGGCGCCATCTTCATCCTCCACCCATAGGCACCATGTGGCTCACAGATAATGTTTGCTCCTAAAAATGGGCCCAACAACTCTATAGGTTGCCTTTTCATTTTGTTATTTATTTTTTGTTGTGCAAAAACTTTTTAGTTTCATGTAGTTTCACTTTGTTTATTTTTTCTTTTTTTGCCTGTGTTTTTGTATTTAATCCCAAAAAATAAAAATAAAATCACTGCCAAGATGAAAGTCAAGGGGGTTTAACCTATGTTTTCTTTTAGTTTTATAGTTGTGGGTCATCTTTTTAAGTCTATAATCCATTTTGAGTTGATTTTTGTACATCATGCTAGATAAGGATCCAATTTAATTTTTTGGCAAGTAGATATCCAGTTTTTCCAGCAACATTTATTAAAGAGACTATTTTTTCCCATTGTATATACCTGGTATCTTTGTTAAAATTTAGTTTATGATATATGCATAAGTTTATTTCTTGGCTCTCTATTCTGTTCCATTGATATGTGTGTCTGATTTTGCCAGTACCATATTGTTTTGATTATTATACCTTTATAATTTGAAATCAGGAAGGATACTGCCTCCAGCTTTTGTTTTTCTTGTTCAAGATTGCATTTGCAATTCAGGGTCTTTTTTGTTTCCACAGAAATTTGTGAATAGATTTTTCTCTATTTTCTGTGAAATATCACTTGGAATTTTGATAAGGATTGCATTGAATCTATTGGTTACTTTGGGTAGTATTAATATTTTAACACTATTAATTCTTCCAATCCATGAACATGGAATATCTTTTCATTTATTAGTGTCTGAAAATTTCCTTCATCAATGTTTTGTGGCTTTCAATGAACATGTATTTTACCTCCTTGGGTACATTTATGCTAAGATATTTTACTCTTTTTAGATGCTATCAATAATAATATTTTTTCCTATTAATTTCTCTTTCAGATAATTAGCTGTTGGTGAGTAGAAATGCAACTGATACTTAAATGTTGACTTGGTATCCTGCAACTTCACTGAATTCATTTATTAGAACTAACTGTGTTTTTGTCAGTCTTTACAGTTTTTCCTGTATAAGATTATGTTATCTGAAAATAGAGAAAATTTTTCTTCCTTTTTGATTAAATTCCTTTGCCCTTAATTTATTTTTCCTTTCTTTTTCCTAATTGCTCTGGCTTGAACTTTCAGTACTATTTTGTATAGAAGGGTTGGCCAGTTAGTAAGTTCTGATTAGAGTGTGGTGCTGATAACACCAAGGTGCAGGGTTCAATGCCTGCACCAGCCAGCCACCAAATAATAAATAAATAAATAAATAAATTTAGGATATTTTGTATAGATATGGTGAGCATCCTAATCATGTTATTGATCTTAGAGAAAAGCTTTCAACTTTTCACCATTCAGTGTAATGTTAGCTGTGAGCTTGTGATACATGGACTATATTTTGTAGAGCTAAATTCCTTCAAAGCATTATTTACTGAGAATTTTCATCATGAAAGGATGTTGAGTTTGGTCAAATGCTCTTTCTGCATCTATTGAGATGGTGTTTTGACTTTATTCTTCATTCTGTTAATGTGTGGGTCACATTTATTGATTTGTGAATGTGGAATCATCCATGTATCTCAGGGATAAATCTCACTTGGTCATGGTATATAAACTATTAATGGCTTGTTGAATTCAGTCTGCAAATATTTCACGGAAGATTTTTACACCTATGTTCATTGGGAATATTGACCTGTAATTTTTTTTTCTTGTATTGTCCTTTTCTGGCTTTACTATCAGATAATGCTGGACTTATGAAATGAGTTTGGAAATGCTTCCTTTTCTTCAGTCTTTTGGAAGAGTTAGATAAGAATTGGTATTAATTTTTGTTTAAATGTTTGGTAGAATGTATACCAAAATCTTTCAAATTCTGGGCTTTACTTTGAAGAGAGACTTTTAATAACTGATTCCATCTTCTTATTTGTTATTGATCAGTTCAAATTTTTGCATTTCTTCATGATTGAGTTTTGGTAGGTTGTATGTTTCTCGGAATTTATCTATTTATTCTAGGTTATCCAATTTTTTGCCTAATTGTTCATAATAGTTTCTTGTGACCCTTTGCATTTCTGAGGTACCATTGTAATATCTTCTCTTTCATATTTTATTTTATTTATATTTATGTGTGTCTTCTCTCCTTTGTTCTTAGTTAATGTAGATAAAGTTTTGTCAATTTTGTTTATCTCTTCAAATAATTAACTCTTAGTTTCGTTAATCTTTTTATTGTTTTTCATGTCATGATTTCACTTATTTATGTTCTCATGTTTATTTCCTCCCTTCTACTAACTTTGGGTTTACTTTGTTCTTTTTCTAGTACCTTTGGGTATAAAGATAGGTTGTTTATTAAGATCTTTCTCTTATTCTTAATGTAGCCATTTATTTTTTTTCTAAAATCTTTCCTCTTAGAACTGCTTTTGCTGCATCTCATAAGTTTTAATGTGCAGTGTTTCTATACTTGTTTGTCTCCAGATACTGTTGATGTCCCTTTTTATTTCTTCTTTTACCTTCTATTGTTCAGTAGTGTGTTGTTTAATTTAAGCACTTGTGAGTTTCTCTCTTGTTGTTTATTTTTATTTCATACCATTTTGGTTGGCCAGAAGTACTTGATGTAATTTCAGTCTTTCATATAATCTTTCCTGAAGAATGTTCCATGTGCACTTGAGAAGAATGTATATTCTGCTGCTGTTAGATGGAAAGTTCTGTGCATGTCTCTTAGGTAGAGGTCCATTTGGTCTAAAGTGAAGTTTGAGTCCAATGTTTCCCCTTATTGATTTTGTGGAATTATTAATCCATATTTGAAAGCTGGGTATTGAAGTCTCCTACTATCATTGTATTGATACTTCTCCATTCAGTTCTGTTACTATTTGCTTTATATATTTAGGTGTTTTACTGTTGGATACATATATATTTATAATTGTTGTATCATCTTGAAGAATTGACCCCTTTATTATTATATAGTAACTGTCTTTGTTTCTTTTTACACTTTTTGTCTAAAAGTCTATTTTGTCTGATAGGATATAGATACCCCTGTTCTCTTTTAGTTTCAATTTGCATGAAATATCTTTCTCTACCCTTCACTTTCAGCCTATGTGTATCCTTCAGGTGACTCTCTTTTAGGTAGCATATAGTCAGATCTTGGTTGTTTTTTTTAATCCATTCAGCTACTCTATGTCTTTTGATTGGAGAATAAAATCTTTTCACATTTAAAGCTATTATTGGTAGGTAAGGACTTAATGTTACCATTTTGTTTATGCTTTCTGAATATTTTGTAATTCCATTATTTCTTTGTAATTTTATGATTTTGCTTTGACTTCTTTCTTCTTATCTTTTGTGTACTCTATTTTAAGGTGATAACTTAATTTCTGTCACATCTATAACTCTATCCTTCTACTCCTTCCACAGGTTTTTTTTTTTTATATAACAATTTACATCTTTTTATAGTGTATATCCATTAACAAATTATTGTAGTTATAGTCATTTTTAGTTCTGTTGTCTTTTAACCTGTATACTAAAGGTAAAAGTGATTTATGTACCACCATTAAAGTATTAGAGTATTCTGAATTTGAATATATGCTTACCTTTACCAGTGGTTTTTATTCTTTCATATATTTTAATTTTACTAATTGCCATCTTTTTGTTTCAGCTTGAAGAATTCCCTTTAACTTTTCTTGTAAGGCAGATCTAGTAGTGATGAACTTTCTTAGCTTTGTTTGTTTACGAAAGTATTTATTTCTCCTCATTTCTGAAGGACAGCTTTGCTAGATAAAGTAATCCTTGTTGCCAGTTGTTGTTTTTTTTTTTTTTTTCCTTTACTTTGAATATATCATCCCACTCTCTCATGTCCTGTAAGGTTTCTGCTGAGAAATCTGCTGATATCCTTGTGGAGGTTCCTTTGTGTGTGATGAGTCTTCTTTTTTGCTGCTTCCAAAATTCTGTCTTTGAGATTTGACAGTTTGATTATAGTGTCTTGGAGAAGACCTCTTTGGGCTGAACATGTTTAGGAACATTTGATATTGATATATCTGGGTGTTCATATATCTTCTTAGATTTGGTAAATATTCAGACATTACATCTTTAAATAGGTTTTCTATCCCTTTCTTTCTCTCTCTTCCTTGTTTATCATATGTTTATATTGGGCTGCTTGATGATGTCCCATATATCTCATAAGCCTTTTTGACCTTTTTTTCATTATTTTTTCTTTTTGTTCCTCCAACTGAGTAATTCCAAATAACCTGTCTTTGAGCTCGCAGACATTTATGTTATCAATCATCTACTTCATAGATATGTATATCTATTTTTTTGTTGACTTTCTCATTCTGTTCATATATTCTTTTCCTAATATAGTTGAATCGTCAGTCTACATTTTCTTGTAGCTCTCTGTTCTTCCTTTAAAAATTATTTTGAATTCTCTGTCCAGCAGTTTTTATATCCCCATTGTAGGGGGTTGGTTACTAGAAAATTATTGTCTTCTATTGGTGGTGTCATATTTCCTTGTGTTTTTTTTTAATGTTTCTTATTGCTTTGCATTGATGTTTGCACATTTCTTATAGTAGTCACTTCTTCCAGATTTACAAACTTTTGGTGGGAAAAGACTTTCATCTTTTGGTGGGTGTGAGGGTGCTGGTTTAGTGGGGTGCAACAGTTCCAGTGCCAATGATGGCACAGCAGTGCAGCCTGCATGGAGCTGCATCAGCATCAGCAAAGTTTGCAGAGGTCCTCAGCAGCCAAGGGGGGGAATATGCTCAGTAGCAGCAAGGACTGTTGAGGTCTTTGGTGTGAAGGCTGTTTGGGTCCTCCTGATCTTTCTTTCTTTCTTTCTTTTTTTCTTGCACAGGGGAAGTTGTGGCCAAGAGGATCCCTCTTGGTGCTGAGTCTGGCTTGTGCACAGATTTGCAATGGCAGCGGCACTGGTGCCTAACGTGTGGTGACTGCAGAGGGGCCATAGAGCTGGGTCTGGCATGTGGGTGTACATGAGGGACTTCAGCTCCAGGCCCAGGACACTGTTGGCACTAATGCTCAGTGTACAGGCACTCCAACTGCATCACTGTTAATGATGTCCAAGGCATGGTTGCTGTGGAGCAGCCCGGGAGCCAGTTTCCAGAGTGTGGGCATGGGCAGAATTACAGTGTCTCCATGGTTCATGGCCTAGAAGTTCCCACTGCAGCCATAGCTCTGGTGTCCGAGACACAGGCCCTCTCAGGGTGACCACAGAGCTGAGGACTGGAGGCATAGATGTGTGTAGAGTGACCACAGCTATGGAGTTTTGGACTGTGGACACACCAATGGTATCTCCTGCATATTAGTTGCAGGAACTCATGGAATGGCCTCAGAAGTAGGGTCTGAAGCACGGGCATGCATGGATAGACAGTAGTTCCAGGGTCCAGGGTGTAGGCTAGCCTGCTCTGGCAATGACCCAAATGTCTAAGGCACAGGCATGTATGAAGCAGCTGTACTTGGGCTCAGGAGCATGTGTATTTGTGAAGCAGAGTCCAAAGTATGTGTGGGGTTGGGAGGGGTGGTACAGCCCCAGTTCCTGGATGGTACAACAGCAGCTCCTTTTTGGAGGATAATGCAGAAAAATCTCTCTTTCCAGAAGGCCCATGGTGGTAATGACTGTTGATTACCTCAGTGGAAATAACTGCTGATGTCTTCTGCAGAGTAATCCGCTGGGGTTCATGCTGACTAACACTAAGGGGAACTCCACAGTAAAAGTCGTAGAGAGTCTGTGGCTGCTCCAAGGGCTGCTGATACCCTTAGTGGCAAAAGCTGCCAGGGTTCTTCACAAAACAGGCTACCGGAGACTGTGGTAGCCCCTGCTCCACTGCTGTTACCAATAGCCCCCACCCTTATTCTTTGTTCCTGGCTATATTTAGATGTCTCAGGTATACTGAGCGATCCTTTCTGTGTGATTATTCTCTATTTTTTGTTCCATGATATTGCTACAGATTCTTAATTGCCTTTTTGAGCCCTCTCAGAGCTATTTCCATTTGTGGGTAGCTAATTGTTATTTTTCGTGGGAGGGCAAAGACTGGTATCTTCTACTCTACCATCTTGTTGACCTGCTCCATTCTTTCTTCTTTTTCCTTTGATATCCCAATTACACATATATCAAACCTTCTGCAATTTTCCCATAATTCTCTGGTGTTGTGCTCTGTTTTCATTTATTCTATTTTTCCTCTTTCCATTATAGTTGGAAAGTTTCTGTTGACTTATTGGCAAGCTCACTAATTCTCTCCTCAACTGTGACCAATCTACTGATGAGTGCACCAAAGGCACTCTTCATTTCTGTTACAATGTCTCTGATTTTTAACATTTTCTTTTGAAATTTTTTTTTTGTTTTCATATTTTTGTTTCCATTATCCCTCTGTACTTAAAGATTGTCTACCTATCCCATTATATCCCTTTACATATTAATTAATTAAGTTCCCTCTCTAATAATTCCAAACTCTGTATTACAACTGAGTTTGATTCTGATCTTTCTTTGTCTCTTCAGACTGTTTTCTCTTGTCCTTAAGAAAGCCTAATATTTTATTAAATTTTGTGGAAAGCCAAACATAATGTATGAAGTGTTAAGAACTGAGGTGAATTGTGTAAAGTTTTATGTTTATCTGGTTAGGAGAGTGCTTGTGTTTATGGTTTTCTATAGCTATATGTACCAGAGGCTTCAAATTTCTCTGGTGTCCTTTTGTCTCATTTGTCAATTTTCACCTCCCTAAGTACTTCTCTTCAGAGACTCTGCATCTTGCAGCAATTTTAGCTGTAATCTACTGTTATATTGGAGCCCTGTGGTATAGTGGTAAGTCATGGGAGAGAAGAAGCCTTCTATAATCTTATAATAAAATCTCAGTCTTTTGTCTCTGGGTCATCACCTTCACAAGTTTGTCTTAGATTCTCTTCACCCCTTAAATAAGGTAGAAAAGCCAGAGGGAGCTGAAGTGAGAGAAATTCTCTTCCTCCAGATGGATAAGTTTCCAGAAAAGTCTTTGCCTTGGACAGTAAGCTTTCGTTAAGAGAATGATCTGAACACATTTTACAATGGCTACTTTTCTTCACCCACCGGAGACAGGAGACCATGTTTGCATTATTGGGCATGATAACCTGGTGGGTTTCCAGGAGCTAAAATCTACAAAATTGTGATATCCTCCCAAGACTGTGATCTCATGAGTTTCTCACTCTTGGGCTAGTTCACAATCAAACTCCAGCAATTCATTGAACTCACCATTTACGTGGTCCTTCCGATTTATTTCTCCAGAGATTTATTTATCTCTCCTTGACTGATAAAAGTCTGAAGAAGCTCCTATTTCCCCACCCAAGGAGTTCATAAGGACCGTTTGGATTTGATTCTTTCCATATCTCAGGATTGCTGTTTGCCCTGCAACTAGTTCTCTTGCCCTCACTCCAAGAAAAGTCACTGATTTTCAGATTGTTTAGCTTTTCCTTGTTGTAAGGATGGGAATAGGGAATGATGATTTCTAAGATCTTTATAAGTTGGAGCTGAAACAACAGGCAAACAGGCAGTCTGTCCATTGTATTTTAAAGTAGTTTTTTGGTATATCACCTTTAAAAATGTCTTCAATTCTAGTTAGCTAGGGTTTTTATAAGAAATATGGGTTAGTCGTTATCAGGATTTTTTTAAAGTTATTAATTGAAATAATTATGAGTTTTTCCTTTAGTTTTTTATAATGAATTACATTTTTTAAAAATTTTAATCATCTTTGAATTCTTGGTATGAGCCCTACATGATTATGCTGTATTTGGTTTAATGTTGATTCCATTGTCTGAAACTTTATTTGGAATTTTTTCTTCTATGATTACTAATAAAACGGGTCTATGATTTTCTCTTTTTATTTTGTTTTACCTCGTTTGAGAAACTAGTTCATAATAATCATATAAAATATGCTGGGTAGTTTTGAGTTTTTTTCAAATTTCTAGAAAAATTGTATAATTTGGGAATTTACTATTTCTTTAAGGTTTGGTAGAACTTTGCAATAAGATCACTCTGACTACAGAACCACACTTTTAATATTAAGCTGTATAGTTTAATTGTAAGTGAATTGGTCGAGTGACAATAGCCTTAACCCTCCCCCTTTTCCCACTTCTATGACTCATAGCTTCAGCAAATATCTTGGGAAATCTCTTAACTCCTTCCATGAGTCAGTTTGAGAATACTATGAAAATCTTGTACATTTATTCCTAGTAGTGATATTTCAAATACATAAAGAAATACAGTGCCTGGTAGGGCTGCTTTGTAAGAATTGCCAAAGTCATGTGCCTTCTGATTGCTGAGAACCCATGTTGATTTAGTAGGACAGCTATAGAAGACAAAATAAGTTAGAAGGATCTCAAATGATATGTGTAAGCTTTTGTGATAGGTTCTTTCATATATATTACCCAATTTAATCTTTAAAATAAACTTTTGTAATAGGAGTTATTAGCCACATTTTCACATGTGAGAAAATTTAAGATTTACAGAAATTAATAACTTCACCCAGTTTACATAACCAGTAAGTTTTTCAGCTGAGATTCAGTTACTACCCTCTCATTCCGAAGTCCATGTTCAATGTCCATTTTTTCTAAGCTATCAGGTAAGGTACTGTTAGGATAACTTACAGTGTTTCTGTTTTTCTATCAAAACTCTGCTTCAAATATAAGATGACTGCACATATTATTTACATACCTTTCTTAATAACCCTGGAAGAAATAATTTTGCTCCGTTCTGTGTTTACATAGAACAGCACTGATAGAACAGTCTTACTGGCCATGTGACTTGGGACAAGTTCCTAACCTTTATTGTCCTCAAAGATAAAATAGGAATAAAAATATGAATGTCTGACAGGTTTGTTGTGAGGATTAAGTAAGAAATCCACATAAAGAATTTAGTATAGTGCCTGCCTACATAGAACATTACTTGGTAATTGTTAGGCATTATTAAAATTAATAACAATCCATTTCTGGTCGGTAGACAGAGCTCCTGATCATACTTTCATGTAAATAAAAATAAATTAAGCATTAATTTACAAATAAAATAAGCATTTACATACTTAACAACTTGAATATAGGTAAATTGTCATTTTGTTTTTATATTCTAAGTGCATAGCACACTATCTGGCAGATGATAGGTAGCCAACATATATGTGGGTTGCATAAATGCATGAACAAAAATAGTAATATAGTGTTATAAAGTTAACATAACAGTTTTATTCAGAAATATTAAAATTGTCATTTATTGTTTTAAAAAGTTTTTTATGGTATAAATAATTCTTCTGAATGACTACAACCCTATTCGTTTAAAATCCTATATTAAATTGTTTTATCTGCCCCAAAGCATGGATTAGAAGGTCTTTCAACATCAGAACTTTCAACTGAAAATTCAGAATTTATTATTACTAATCTAAGCTTTAAGGCTTTCATGCATGCATTGAGAGAAAGCTTAATTGGAGACAATTTATAAGACTGCTGTCTCATTAGGGAATTATTGGAGAGTTAGAATTGGAACACCCTGACTCATTAAAATACAGTGTAATCAAATGAAATAGCAAAGACTTGGCTATTTGTATTTACTCTTGTCCGCTATGTAGCATATTTCTCAGTGGTTAAACATGTGGTGCTTCTCTGTTAGTCAGCTAAAAGCAGCACACTGGGAAGAAGCAGTGGTTTCAGTTCATCACTGTATGCAACTACAGTCTTGAAAGTCAATACAATTTTGAGATTTCAGCATTCTCATTGAATTTTGTTTTTAATAGATAATAAAGCAGTTTTAGCACAGGAAATATTTTGTGTGTATTGAACAAAACAGTAAAAAATAAATTGCTCTATAAAAACATGAAATACTTGTTTTAAATATCTGGTAGACTCACTATATTTGGGCAACACCTTATCTTCAGCAAGTTAAACATCAGTGAAACATGATGTAGTAACCCAAGAAATTGACAAAAGATAAGATTTTGTCTTTTTTTTTTTTTTTTGAAAGCATCCAGGAATTTCGGAAGTCTTTGTGCAAATTCATTCATTAGCAAAACAATTTTGGATCATGGAATCTTAAAAAGTTCATAAAGATTTGAAACTTCCACAGATTACAGAATTTCTGATGATATTTTGCTAGGGATTTCTCTTAAAGAGTAATTGATTTTCGGCCGAGCCTGTGGCGCACTTAGGAGAGTGCAGCACGGGAAGCACGGTGTCGCTCCCGCCGCGGGTTCGGATCCTGTATGGGAATGGCCGAGTGCACTCACTGGCTGAGTGCCGGTCACGAAAAAGACAACAAAAAAAAAAAGAAAAAAGAGTAATAGATTTTTTTTTTCTTCATGAGTGCTCACGGGTTGATAGACTTGGACAAAGCCAAGTACTTAAAAGAATTTCCACCGAACAGGAAGACAAATGATTGATTGATTCATTGAAGCATCTAAGTACTTATTCTGTGCCAGCACTATTTTTGAGTGCCTTATGAATATTAACTTTTTTAACCATCATGAAAACCACACGAGGTGGGTCCTACTATTATCCCATTCTACTGGTGGAAAATCCGATACATAAATTGCCCCAAGGGCATACAGCAAGAAATTGTCAGATCTGGTATTTCAACTCAGACATTAAGTTGTCTTCAACTGCTGTATTCCCAGAATATTTTCAGTCTCATTTTTTCTGAAATGTTTTAGAACCAGTACAAGTGGACATACAAGTAATAAGAGCACGTTATTTGACTTGACCATAATTCTTCAAATTATGTTCTTACTTTTAAGTACAATGATACAAATCTCTTCTTTTATCCTCATCACTTTTCCCAAGTGCCTTACAATTTATCAAATATCTTGGGAAAGTGTTTGATCACCCCCTGCAGTTGAGCAGTTCAAAGAGTATAAACATTTGAACCTATATTCCTAATAATGTGAACAATTCCTTCCTAAGAAGTGTTTGTACAACCTTCTTTGAAAGACGGTATAAGCCTCTTTAGGATGCAACCAAATTGCATATATATGGTAACTCCAACTTCATGTTTAATGCAATAGCATGGTTGCCCAAAGCTATGTAATGAGCTTACCTGTCATAAAAGTGAGTTGATGTGTATGACTTTCTCATTTCTGGGGGTTCATTATGAAAGTTCCCCTAGAAACCTCTACATTCAGCCCTTATGTCTGAAAGCAGGGGTTAAGATAACTCTCACTGAATAATCAAACGTTGGTTTATTTCTTTTGATCTATAAATATTCTGTATCAACTTCCTGTATTCTACTAATCCGTTTGATTGGCTATCTGACTTTACATTATGATTCAGGTGAAATGATGTTTCTGCTGTTGACAGGACTGGTGCCATTTTAAGAAAACTCCTCCATTTTGTAAAAACTCAGGTGGGAAAAACCCAGGCAGGAAAACGTGGGAGGGGCTGGGAGGAGCCATGCTAACCGCAAAATTAGCTTATGTACTGTTGGCTTGCTTGCATTGGCTAATAACTCCTAGAGCGGTGATTGGGCGACCGAGTTGCCATGCTTGCAGCTTTAAAAACCGAAAGTAAAAATGGATCGGGGCGCACTCTGAATTGGCTAGTGCGGTCCGGCTGCTGGCAATAAAGTTTTATTTTTTTCCATATAGGTCTCTGAGGGTGATTTATCCCAACGCTTATAACACAGGAATATATTTAACTATGCCTTTAATTTTAAGCGCAAGTAATATTATAATCTCACTGGCTAACATTAATTCTTAAATGATTATAAATGCCAGTCTTCATTTCAGTTTCCACGTGCATGGCAATCCTTTAATATAGTGTTTAAAATACTTAAATTCTCAGTTTTCGGTGACAGGGAAACCTTTGCAAATTAGCCATATTTTCTTTACCAATAAATATTCTCATAGCATAATTTAAATACCTAACAGTGATTAGGTTAGTAAGATGGTGCTACAGATTTATCAAATGTACTTGTCTTAAGTGGTATTTATTTGGGTCTAAAAGCTGTCAGGGCAGACTCTTAAACCATCTGTTCTGTTTGTTTGAGGATAAAACTCTTATCAGAATCTTATCTAACATATCCTGTATAGGCTCTTTAAAATCAGCCATTTAGTTGAAACATGGCACCAGCTCAAATTTCCTGGCTATGGTCATATTTCACTGTTCACAAAGAAAATACAACATTGGGCTTTTAGGTATATTCCTCTTTCTTTCTAGCTCATTTAATAGAAAATATATAATGTTGGGTCCAAACTGTGGTATAAGACATAAGAATACCTTTGACACAGTTTGTAGTTAAAAGTTAACTTTTACTCAAATATTTCATTTCTTATTTATAAGAACCCATAAAGTGAAAAACAAACAAAACAAACTCAAACACTAGCAGTGAATCACAGAATGCAAAAATATCTCTTAACATCATTTTGTTTTGAATTTTCTTTTTTTTTTTTCTTTTTTTGGTCTTTTAACTACCAATTTATTCTAAGTAGAGCTTTTAAATGAAGCAATACTCCCATATTGTGAAATTCTGGGTGCTGGCCTACAAATGAAATTAAATCAAGCATTACACATGGGTAAATTATTAACTCAAATTAACTTTCTGTATAAAAGTTGGTTTCTACTTTTCACGGACATCTTCTGAAAAGAGATTAGATTTTTAAATCTCCCTTAAATCATGATATTCACTTGTTTTATTTCTGTTCATTTAATGCTGGGATGTCTGTTCTACTAATAATATTTCTACAAATGTCAAAGCATTCATTATTTTAGAGAAATAAGAACCATATGAGGGAACGAGACATATAAGAGCCATTTAAAATAAGATTTAAAATGAGAATATTTGAAAGAATATATGAATAATAAATACTATATTCATCAATATTCCATTTTAAATATTTTTTAAAACAGTTGTTTTACAATTGAAATATAAGAAATATCTATGTAATTCATCCACAATAAAGTGCTATTGGTTATAATCATACCCAAAAGTTTGTAAAATATTACCAAAAGAATCTAGTAGTAGAGATTATGAGTTCTCATAAAGTCTTCAAAATAATCCCTAAAACTTAATACCTTCAATAATCTAATTCAAAAAATACAGTGATTTATGATATTCTTTTTAGAAAATAGAGTTTCAAATGGAATAGACCCTTCATGGTCAAAAAAATGGGTTGAGTCTTAAACTATAAAGCCATATTACATATAAATTATAAAATATATCATATTGCCTTATTTCAGCATTCGAAAATTGAATTATATAAAAGTACACAGCAGAAGAACACCATTTACTCTGAAGTTGTAAGGCTATATAAACACTTGACAAATTTAAATATAAAATGTTGGGGTATGCTTTCAAGTCATTACAGGAGCATTTAAGTGTATGATTTTTCCCTATTGGCTATAATAGATGCCAAACAGATACATATACCATTTCAAATGCTAGAGTAACTGTTCTGAATGATTAGCCTTCCACCCATTTTAGAAAACTACAAGTGTATGTATGTGTGTGTGCACGTGCATGAGAAAGAGAGAATTTAGAAGAATTTTGTTTTTGTGTGTATTATTACAAAATACACTGGATAAAGAGGGTTACTTAAACTATAAAGTCAAAATGTTGTGAGAAATATTTTGAAGTATGACCAGTTGTAAAAATAGAGATAAAAAGAGTATAGCCCAGAAAGAAGAGATTCCAAAAATCTACTGAAATTAAATATAGCGGTATATTCTCTTAATAGTCCCTAGGATATTGTCCTTTACAGTTGTATATCAGATATTAAGAAAAGCTTGGTGGCAAAGGAAGTAAAAATACAACTGTCAACTGGCTGATGAAATAAGTGGCTGATTTGTCTCTTTCCAATCACCACAACTCTCAAGAACCTAGAAATAAATCACGATGCCTTATGCCCAGTGTGAATACCTGTGTAAGCCAATCCATCACCAAGACTGGCTCAGAAAAAATTAATGTCATATTGAAAACAGCCAGGTACCACACAACTTATTTGCTGTTTTAAATTTATTATACACAAGAAATATGCATATTTTTCTAATCACTATGCTTAAATGTATTAATCTTTTCTCAGAATATTAGTCAAATTGTGAAATTTCCATTAAATAAAATTACTGTTCTTTTTGGGAAATCAAGAGCTAAGAAAATTATATTGTTGCATTCAATATTACTAAAAAGTTTAATTTACAGAGTAGTTTGCTATTTATTATCTTTCCTACTAAATTTTTTAGGGTTTTGGAGAAGAATAATAGAAAATATTTTATTATATGTTAATAATCTCAGACCCATATATCTTAGAATACATTGTATAAGGTGTTTTTTTCCTCCTAAACATAGGATCTGGCTAAGTTAATATTAAAATTCTCTTGCTCTCTTGAAAACAATACTTGCATCTTATTCAGACATTTTCTGGATATACGTACATAATTAATTACAAAATAAAATATATATTTAAAAATTTAGGAGAAGCAAATTTGTATTTCCCATTTAATTTTAACTCCTTTGGAATATTTTTAAAATATTCTACTTCAGCTATAATTTTTATCCCTAGATGTAAATATCTAAAATATTTTTGTAAAGATCTTATTTTTTAAATGTGTATAAGGTGACATAAACATATCAAATTCAATGATGTCTATATGAATACACTCAGAAATGAAGGAAAGAAAGAATAATCTTATAACTAGATTATTTTTCATCTACTTTACATTTTCCTTTTCTTAGACAATTCATTGGTTCCTACTTTAAAAAATAAAACATGAAATCATTTCTCAGTATTTTTCCCAATTGTTTTCAAGAAAAGACAATTAGGAAGTCAGTTGTTCTAGGAGAGAAACTTGAAATAAAAGAAAAGCTTTTCTCTCAGAATTCTATATCTGTTAAACTAAATATCAAAAGTTGTTCTAAAAATGCTTTTGAATGAAAGTATTCTGATTAGTTAAATAGATTTTGCTCAGATTGTCTTACCTAGCAATATCAATGAAATTTTAAGAGTAAAGGAGATGGAGACAGCACATGTTTGTTTAAATCAGTCTGCTCACTTAGGAGAGAGCCTGCTCTGGAGGTAAGCATGACATAAATGGAAAGATCAAGGGTTATGGAATTCAGTTTCATTAAACATACATGTTGTGTGTCCTTGGCAAATTACCTAACCTCTCTGATCTAATCTCTGAAAGAGTAAAACAACAACTACCTTACTAGGTTATGAGCTGAAAATGAGTGCTATGAACTGAATGTTTGTGTCCCTCTAAAATTCATATGTTGAAACTCTAACCCCCAAAGTGATGGTATTTGAACATGGGGTCTTTGGGAAGTAATTAGATTTAGATGATATCATGAGTGTGGGGCCTCCATGATCAGATTAATGTCCTTATAAGAAGAGGAAAAGACCAGAGCTCTCTTTCCATCATGCAAATCAGGAAGCAGCCCCTCAGCAGGAACCGGTTCTGCCAGCAGCTTGATCTTAGACTTCCCAGCCTCCAAAACAATGAGAAATAAATGTCTGTTGTTTAAGCCACCCAGTCCACATGGTATTCGGTTACAGCAATCCAAGCTTACTAAAGCAATGAGGAAATATTTGGAAAGGATGATGAGATGTAGGAGGCTCATATTCTTGAACTTTATGTTCAAGAGGAAAATGTACATTAGTTAGATTAAACTGGACAAGTTAATAAAGCTTCACTGAAAATGCTCTCGAAAGAACCATGACATCCCACATTCTGGATCGCTTACTCAAATGGAAGAAACCTACCCTGTATTAAAATATTTTTATTGTGCCTTAAATTTTTGTGGGAAATTCTCCAGATCTTAAACAGGGTGAACTGCTTTCATTCTTTTCCCTAGGTAATACAACTACAGAGTGATATTTTTCCACTTCTGTTTTTGGGCTAGACTCCTTGGAACTAAAGTTTGGTTCTTAACAAGATCAAATGTATTGTAAATAAATAGTTCATGAATATATTTGTAGTTCTGACTATTTGGTGAAACAGTGTGGCACAGAACAAGATTTGAAATATAAAAATTTGGCAGTAGTAATGTATATTATCAGAGAAGTAGGGTTCTTTGGTTGGTTTATTGGATATTTGCTTTTATACTACAGGGCAATTTAGCTTTTTGTAAGAACCAAAGTTAGTTTATATTTTGTATCATCCCTGCCATGTGATTAGACATAGCCTAGAGTTGGCATGAGAAAGTTAGCACATGGGAACAGAACAAGAAATAAAAACAAGTTAAAATTCCAGGAGGAGTAAATTTCCAAAGAATATCATGGGTGATTAAAATACTTCATGTACAAAAAAAAATTGTGTGTGTGTGTGTGTGTGTGTGTGTGTGTGTGTGTGTGTGTGTGTGTGTTTGTGTGTGTGTGAAGACCTGATAATAACGCCTAAATGGAGTCAAGTCTTGGAATGCAATCAAAATTCTGGTATAAATTAATCAGTTCTGCGTTTAAGCAGATTTATCAGTCAGGGAAAAGCTTCTGGCCATGGGGCATGTGATTCAGTCACCTGAATGACAATCGCAGTGATTAACATGTTCTTTGCATTCATTTCCCTTTCTTTTCCACTTGCCTTTATTCTTGGTTCAAAGGATCCTAGGGTCATTTTGAAGCACTTCCTACTTCCATAGCTGTGGACAAAATTGAGATTATAATAATGAGACTATAATTATATGATTGTACCCAATATTGCAAGTTACCCCTGCTATGGGTTACTATTTCTTGATAATGAGGAAGGTGATAATGAGCAATGTCATAGAGAAATAGTACTCGCCATTCAATAAACAGTTCCTACTGTTTCAGCAAAAACTAAGTTACTAAGAAAGTTCTTGGGAGAGCTAGTGAAATATAATCATTTATCTTGGGCACATGGTCCTTAAATACATAATGATAATTATTAAAAAAAAAACCTTAGCTCTTTCTCTTTGGGGTGGGGGGGGTTTAGTATGATCTCTATTAAACATAGAAGGCAAACAAAACAAAACAAAATATAAAATTTCCTTTGAATTCAACAAGAATTCAACACTCAGAAAATGACAATGGGCTAGGATTAAATCTTAGTAGATATAAGAGGTAAAACAGGTCATAAACCCAGATTCAACATGAAAATCTTTGTAAACATTTTAAGTTAGGTAACTACATGCATGCCTACAAATATTTAATATTGACTACTGGCACACTACTTTATTTATATGTCAAACAATTAATAACAAGAATAAGTTGAATAGCATGTGGCTCTAGGTTCCTACCCTGAGCACATTTATAGTGGTAGATTCTCATCCTTAGCATTACAGCAACAGTTTTATGGTGTCATTTGGACAAAGACTATAGTCCTTGAAAGAAGCAAAAATAACGTGAGATAATTCATAGTTTTGCAATGACTTTGTTAGCATATAAAATTACTTGGAAAAAATCACTGAGTTCATTGAAATACAGTTTCATGTTCCAATAATTACAAAAATGGGAATTGTTTATTTCAGGTGGAAACAGCTTTTCTTCAAGGAATAGCTCTTCTGAAGTGTCATTTAAAACACCTTCTAAATTTAGAAGAGACAATATGCAGCAGAAATTTTACAGGGTTACTCAGGCTTAGCTACACATATACATGCACAGAAGAAAGAGAAAGGAAAAGACAAGAACACTGCTTCCATCAGAAAAACAAGCACTTTTTCCCCCTGGTGTCATGTCTTTGGATATGTACCGCCTTGGAGAAATGTATAAATCATTTTTATACATGGAACTGCCTTAGAAAACTAGAGATTTTAGTACAAAGAAATCAATTCACTGATAGAATGCCCACATACCATTGTTATGAGTTACTATATATACATAAGAGGAACTTACAAAGGACCCCTGTTTTACAGTTATTGATGTACATTAGCAGAGTGGGCTTACACCTTCTCCAGGCCTGAGTTACACTTAGTATTACAAATAATATTATAACAATGCTGAAAATACTGATACAAAACAGCTTTAAGATGATATTTCCAAAAAATACCCTCCTTTTAAAATTGAATTGTTTAATCCAGGTTTTCTTTTTGAATGTTTCAGCTTTAAAAAAGGTTTTTCAAGAAAATACTAGTGTTTCAAACATCTCTTAAAATGTCTATTAAATGACAGATTTTCTTAAATAGATTATTTTTTTTACAAAGTATAATTCAAAAGTCTATCTTCCAGGAACACAAAAGTATAAACTCCAAAAGTCCAAATCAAAAACATTATTTGTGATACATAGTTTTTCCATATCCTGGGAAAAAATCCTTGATTATTTTATCGTGCTTATTTATTTACAAATTTAAAATACTCTAGGAACACACACCAATTTTCAAGACAAATCAAGCTGAATTCCACAATTAATAATCATAATTTTTCTATTTTCTATCATTTCTTAAATATTGCCCAGCCCAAAATGTATATATGCATAATATTATATCTTGTAAAGTATGGTGGAAATTTTAGATATCAGTCTCATTAAGTTGAGCAAATCACAAAGTGTATTATTCTCTTGTGGCAAAATTACACATACACAAAGAAAGAAAACATTTGGCAAATGTTTGTCTTGATGCACGTGTGTCTTCCTTTGGAAAACCAAAATTACAAATACAACATACTCACTAGACTCTATACTCTATCAATTCTAATCGAAGTTTGAAAATTTATCAAAGTTTAATAGTTAAACCGAGGAACAGGGAGAGGTGGATCTAATAGCTTTTCCCCAAAGCTTTGAGCTCAAGTATATTTTTATATTAGGAGATGCATTTTGTACATAGCTTTAATTTAAGCAGGTTAGTCAGATGCCATGCTAAAACTGCTATCTCAGTTTCCCTGTATTCATCTCATTTGTACATGCTGATGAATTCTGTCTGTTAGAGAATGCAAGGGAAACAGATCATGCAGTAGGTATGACAGTTTCAATTTGCATGGACTATGCCTAATGTGGATATAGTTACTAGCTCTGATCTTTGTATAAGAAAACTGCAGCCCTGATTCCTACTAGTCCTTTTAGAATTATTTATGTATGTATTTATTTCTACCATTTGATACTGCTCTGTTATTAAACATGAAGAAATTATTTTTTTTAGATTTTTTTTTTTTTTTTTTGTCGTTTTTTCGTGACCGGCACTCAGCCAGTGAATGCACCGGTCAGTCCTATATAGGACCCGAACCCGCGGCAGGAGCGTCGCCGCGCTGCCAGCGCAGCACTCTACCAAGTGCGCCACGGGCTCGGCCCTTATTTAGATTTTTTGATCTATCTCATGTTCACCTAAGTATACAACCTATTAGAACTTATTTGTCAAAGAGAAATCAAGTAAGTTTTGTATATTCCTGCTGGAGGTTTATTCCTAAAATCAAATTGTTAAAGTTCATTAGATATTTTACTTTTCTTCTAATACTAGGTGACAGCATAGTCAGAGGATTGTATGCTGGCTACCAAAAAACTGATCTTCTGTTCCTCATATCATAAAGTCATAGATATGGGTTGATGTCTATAAAGTAAAATTTAAAATACATTTTAAAAAAGAACATTTAAATGTATAAAGAAAGTGAAGTACATGAATATTCTTAGAATATTCCATCCCTGAAATTTCAAAAAATATGCTGATATTGCCATGACAGTCATTCAAAGAGCATAATATGTCATGCTTTATGCATCATTTGACAAAATTCAGCCAACTTTACCACCTCACCGTGTTATGTCATGGCACTTCAACATCAATAGCAAAAACTAAAAGCAAATTTTTCGAAGATCAGAGCTGTCATTATTTGGCTAGCAATTACTCTGTTTGAAATTCTTTGTGAACTGGTGTGAATTAGATGTTTAAAGGATAAAAGAAACAGCCATTTCCCCCTTAACAGTACTGCAAGATAAACTTGAATGTATGTAATAGAGAGACAAACCTGTCTCTAAGTTACATGCAAGCAACCTTCATTCTTCAAATAAATACACCTCAAGAAATAGGACTTCAGAATTTCTTTTTTCCCTCCTTCTATTAACTATATAGTTTAAAATTCTTTACAATTCCTTTATCTATTTATTTATCAGATATATTTTTTTACAGTAACACCATTAACAGAATGAACGAATTTCTATTTGATATTACCTTCGGAAATCTCAGTGCATATCAGTAAGTGATAGAGAAAAAGATAAATAAATTATGGACTATATAAACCAGCAAAACAGTCCCATTTATTATACATATATATACCAAAGAGTTCAAGGCAATTCAGCCTAATTCAATTAACATGCTCAAACCCTCATTCTTTAAAAAAAAAAAAAAAAAAAAAGCACACAAGTCTTTGTTTACGACTAAAAATAAAAAGGTATGTGACAATTTTAATATGAACTATGCAGGAGACACACAAACCATCTTTACCCTACCAGAGACAGGAAGAGGGTGACTTAATTACCCATCCTGCTGACCTAGTGTCTGCAGCTCAGTGGTGTATAAATTGTGGTGGAGAAAAACATTCTTCCTGCTATACATATGTAAAGAGATTGGCCCTCTTGGTGGCTGTCCAAACCTGCCTGTAAAGGTTGAATGCTGTCGGGCCACAGCAGCTTGGTCCTTTGGTTTCTCTAAGAAAGTAGAGAGCCCTTCTGTCTTAGCTGTTGGCTTCAGTGAGCTCTGTCCAACAGAGGCCCGCAAGTTCTGTGTAACCTCTGAAGTGAGGGTTTCGTAAGTTCCTCTTGAATGTTTGATAACTTCTGCTAGTTCCTTGTCCTTTAAGAAATTATTTAAACGTAGACTTGATAGTTGACAGGTCTTGTTTTTGTAGGGGCTTGTCTGCTCAGCGGTGGAGTATCTAAAGCGGTCCTCGGTGGGAGTTTGCAGTGCTTTTCTGTCCCTTGTGCTGAGACTTTGGCTCACAATTCGATTTCGATATGTAGCCTAAGGTAAGACACAGAACAGAAAAGATGTCTTTAAAAACACATTCATAGCATACATAGAATACAGAGTGGTATTTATACATTTGTGTGTAAATCTCTAAATTTCCAACAAGGTTTCGAAAAAGTCCAACTGAATTCTCCATGATATCGAATTTCCCAGTGAAATACTGCTACACATAGTGGTTAAATAGTTAATTTACACTAAAAGGCATTTTGAAATTTGTTAAATTTCCTAAATTTGAATGCTGTAGTTTTATCTGAAAATTTAGAATACTTTAATAAGTAATGAATATCAGTATATGTGGTCACTTTTTATTGATTTAATATGCTATAGTTACTTAAGTACTCATATATGGCCAGAAAGTTAAAATTATTAATATCGTGATTTGTATCATAAAAATAATAACTGAAAAATTTAAGGAATTCAAAACATCAAATCCACTTCAGTGACCCAAGGAGACCAATAGAGCGCTTAGAAGAAATTTTAGCACATGAGCTCACTTAGACATTTGGATGCAGTTTATTAATCAAAATCAGGTCCAGAGTACATGTCACCTTCTTGCTCACAAGAAGTTTATATTCTAAGTGATAGAAACAAGACAGCTCATTGAATCATGCTGTGGAGGGAGCAAAGATTATAAACTAGCACCTAAACTCCTCCTGAAGAGAGCACTGTCCTGAATTAGAAAATGCATTGAGGTAGAAACAGTGGCAAAAAGTGCTACAAAGAAAGAGGATAAAAACGAAGAGAAACAGGTAAAGAAGCAGAGAGAAGAGCTGTACAGTTGGCAGTAGGCTGGTACAACATGTGCTGAAAGAGGCAGCAAAATTTCTGCTTACTTGAAATCTAAATGGTATACAGTTTTAAATACCCATCTTTCTGTTGTTTCCTCAAAAACCACATTTCCAAACTTGATATCTTTCTATAGCCCCAATTTTCTTATCACTTGTTTGATTAACATCACTAATTTGAAACAAAACAAAACAAAATAAAATTTGATTTTCAACTGTGAAACCTATTCTTACCCGATTATTCTTCTCAGTAAATGGCACCACTGTTGGGCCAGCACTTGAAAATAATCTTTGTTTTCTCTTTTCTTCATAACTCTTAAAATCAAGTCCTTGCTACTCTACTGCCAATATGCAACCTCAAGTCAGTCACTTCTCTGAGTACCCACTCTATGCTCCTGACCCAATTGTTTGGCACATATTGAGCATTTAATAAATATCTGTTGACTAAAGTTTATCTGTTTGACACAATAATGCATGATATTTATTGAGTGTGTATTAAACGTCAAGCACTCTGTGAATACCCTTACGTATTCAATCCTTACAAGAATCTTTTGAGGCTGCTTCTATTTTCCTCATTACACAGACTGGAAAACTGAAGCACAGAGAGTTTATTTGCACCCAGACAAACTTGGTAGTGTAGGACAGGCAGTCTGTTTGATTAGCCAGCAGTTCCTTCTTCCTCAAAGTATTTCATGGGGATTTTTCTAAAATGTATTGCATTTTTCTAAATTAAGTTACATGCAGAACAATATTGTAATTTAAGTTGATGCTCCAAAACTACCATTACTGAAATGAATGTTTTTGCTTTTCTTTTATGTAAAAGTAAGTTCTACTAAGGGTTTCCTTACACTTAGTGATTTCAGATTGAAGTATTTTGTTATCAGGCCTTTCTTTTTTTTATTGTATTGATATTTGTAGTGCCATCCTTATTTTTTATTATGTGCTGCTTCTAGCAGACCCTCTCCATGACTCTTAATTTATCATTTTAACTTTTGGATTTGCAGTAGAGATAGCCACACTGGTAACCTGGTGTACAAAGGAAGCATTGTAAGACTCATAGATATGGCTCAGGGGCTTTCTTAGGAATAAAAGGGATAAGCTATTTTGGTTCAATTTCATCATTCAGGAACTATTCTAGCTTACTTTCTTCTTCTTTCCCAATATTCTAACTTTTGGACCTACTTAGAAATGTGAGCTTTTATTTTCTCTTTCTCTCAGTGACTTTACATGTTTACTTAATTGTTAATGTGTTATCAACTGACCCCCAAATCAACCTGGTGCTTAATATCTACAGCCAAATGTTAGACATATCATGGGTGCTGCTTGTGAAATATTGTGAGGAAAAATTTGTTTTGGGACAAAAGAGACTTTAATGAATCTGTAATGATAATATCACTGAGAATGTTTCTTCATTTCTATTTTTATAGATGCTGCCTAGGAAAGTAGAGAAGGTAAGTAACTTTATTCTCACTACTTTAATATTATATCTGGATGAATAACATTGTTTTCTTTATGTGATATTACATTAAATTGAATATACAATTTTAATAAAGACATGCTGAAAAGGATCAAATAACTCAATCCTGCAAGAAGTCCCATTGCTCCTTCCCTAATATAATATCTGTACCTAGAAGGCACATGTGGATCTACCATAAAATGGAACAAAATGAAAACTCTCACTCTCAATTTTTAAAGAAAAATGCATATTTAAGTCACCTATTCATGTTCATTCGGCATAGTTTTCTTTTGACGTCTTAGAGTTTTTTGTTTTTAAGTTCTCTGTGATGTTCACTATTAATTTCAGAGCTCATAGTATTATTAGTGGCATGGATTTGGGGGTCAGACATATATGGATAAATTTATTCATGTGATAAATATTTACTGACCACTACTGAGAGCAAGGTGCTACATATATGATGGGAAATGGTGCTATTTATAAAAGACCTTAACCCACCCTCAGGAAGCTCAAATTTAATGGGAGAATCAACCAGAACCAGGCACTTTCTAGCTGAGTGACCATTGAAAGTTACTTAACCTTCCTAAGTGTGTAATTTCCACATCTGTGAAAAGGAGATTTATATTCATATCTATATCTTCACACAGGATTATTGTAAATATTTGATGAACTACTGTCAATGCCTAATATTATACCTCGAACATAGTTATCCTGATGACAACAATAATAACAAACACAATAACAATAACAATAAAGTGTCCAATAGATCTACTTAAAAAGGCAAAGTCATTTTTTTTTTCCAGAATGTTCAAGTAATTTTACGTTTATTGTTGTAGTTTGGCTCCCCAGAATACAGACTCCGAAAAAGATACTTGTAAAAAGTTTATTGGGAAGTGTTCCCAGGCCAACTCCTATGGGGGATGAAGAAAGCAGAGTCGGCAGAGGGAGAAATTAAGTCATATGCGATTAAGCTGTCTCAATTGATCACACAGGGAGATCTGAAGTTGGGATGGCTCTTCATAGTTTTCCCCCAATTCAGGTGAGCATTTGGGAGTTGAATAGCTCTGAATCAACCAGTTATTAGACACTGGAATACTCTGGGAAGGGCTGTAACCTTGGAAGAGTAGGCTTTTTTTTTTTTTTTTTTTTTTTTGTAGAGGAAAATTCTTGGAGAGAAATTTACCTAAGAGCTGTCAATTGCCAACATTTTCAGCAACTGACAAAATGAAGCCTTTAGTCCTGAAAATGTGTGCGTGTTTCAGGCAGAGGGAGGGAGAACTAGGAGACATAGCACAGCATCCACTACATTAATTATCTTATTTAGGTGTTTAATGTCTCATAGGACAATTTGGCATAATAGAAAGAACATTGAACCTTGAGCCAAAAACTCCAGTGTTGGCTATGTCACTATTGAACTGTGTGACCTTGGATGAACAAATTTATTTTTCTGGGCTTCAGTTTCTAAGCCCGTTGAATGAGATGACTTAAATAGAAGATTATATAATTTAAGTCTTGAAACCCTAACGGTCATTTAATTCCCTTCCAGTTGTAAAATTCTAAGTTTAGAACATATTGGAGCATGTTTAGAAAAACAGAAAAAAATCCCCTTGATTCAAAATATTAAACTATGTTTTGTCACATATATATTTGGAATTGGTTGCCTTGACCCAAATGGAAATAAATAATTGTCTTATCATGATGTTGATTGATGCTAATTCCTTAAGATGCTCTCGGTATCAAATCCTTGAAGGGACTTTTCAGTGCATATGCCTAGCCACATCTTTCTCAAAATCACAATTGAGTTTCCCCAAACTCATATAATTATGTTAGTTTTGGGACAATTTAGTTGTCAACAGCAGTTTATTACATATCCATAGAGTTCTTAGTAGAGGATGAAAGAACAGAAAATCCACCAATTAACAGTCACATGTACACATTGCAATAAAATCAGCTCTTTGTTTCCCTATAATTGTCTTCCTCTCATTTCTTCACTGGAGCATATGGCCTGCATTTCATGAAATGCAAGATGTGACTGATTTTAAAACACATTATTGCCAAGATGCCGAGTACTGTTCAAGCTTTATTAAAAAAAGAAATCTGCTGGGCTGTGCTCAGAGTGGCACAGGGCCTGAAAATGGTGGACAGCCCCAACAATGAGTTTGTGAGAGTTTATATTAGCTTTTGGGCATGAAATGTATCGGGGGAGGGATCATTAGGTTGGTGTAACTGGGTGGAGAACTGCACCGATACAGAAGCCGGAATGTTGTTTCTTTTTTTTTTTTTTTTTTTTTTTTTTTTTTTAATTTTATTTTGTCGATATACATTGTAGCTGATTAATGCTCCCCATCACCAAAACCTCCCTCCCTTCTCCCTCCCCCCCTCCCCCCAACCATGTCCTTTCTGTTTGTTTGTTGTATCAACTTCAAATAATTGTGGTTGTTATATCTTCTTCCCCCCCCCCCCGGTTTGTGTGTGTATGTGTGTATGTGTGTGTGTGAATTTATATATTAACTTTTAGCTCCCACCAATAAGTGAGAACATGTGGTATTTCTCTTTCTGTGCCTGACTTGTTTCACTTAATATAATTCTCTCGAGGTCCATCCATGTTGTTGCAAATGGCAGTATTTCATTCGTTTTTATAGCTGAGTAGTATTCCATTGTGTAGATGTACCACATTTTCCGTATCCACTCATCTGATGATGGGCATTTGGGCTGGTTCCAACTCTTGGCTATTGTAAAGAGTGCTGCGATGAACATTGGGGAACAGGTATACCTTCGACTTGATGATTTCCATTCCTCTGGGTATATTCCCAACAGTGGGATGGCTGGGTCGTATGGTAGATCTATTTGCAATTGTTTAAGGAACCTCCATACCATTTTCCATAGAGGCTGCACCATTTTGCAGTCCCACCAACAATGTATGAGAGTTCCTTTTTCTCCGCAGCCTCGCCAGCATTTATCGTTCATAGTCTTTTGGATTTTAGCCATCCTAACTGGGGTTAGATGGTATCTCAGTGTGGTTTTGATTTGCATTTCCCGGATGCTGAGTGATGTTGAGCATTTTTTCATATGTCTGTTGGCCATTTGGATATCTTCCTTAGAGAAATGCCTACTTAGCTCTTTTGCCCATTTTTTAATTGGGTTGCTTGTTTTCTTCTTGTAAAGTTGTTTGAGTTCCTTATATATTCTGGATATTAATCCTTTGTCAGATGTATATTTTGCAAATATTTTCTCCCACTCTGTTGGTTGTCTTTTAACTCTTTTAATTGTTTCTTTTGCTGTGCAGAAGCTTTTTAGTTTGATATAATCCCATTTGTTTATTTTTCCTTTGGTTGCCCGTGCTTTTGGGGTCGTATTCATGAAGTCTGTGCCCAGTCCTATTTCCTGAAGTGTTTCCCCTATGTTTTCTTTAAGAAGTTTTACTGTCTCAGGGTGTATATTTAAATCCTTAATCCATTTTGAGTTGATTTTAGTATATGGTGAGAGGTATGGATCTAGTTTCATTCTCCTGCATAACGATATCCAGTTATCCCAGCACCACTTGCTGAAGAGGCAGTCCCTTCCCCAGTGAATAGGCTTGGTGCCTTTGTCAAAGATCAGATGGCAGTAAGTGTGAGGGTTGATTTCTGGATTCTCTATTCTATTCCATTGGTCAGTGTGTCTGTTTTTATGCCAGTACCATACTGTTTTGGTTATTATAGCTTTGTAGTATAGCTTAAAGTCAGGTAGTGTTATGCCTCCAGCTTTATTTTTTTTGCTGAGCATTGCTTTGGCTATTCGTGGTCTTTTATTGTTCCATATAAATGTCTGAATAGTTTTTTCCATTTCTGAGAAAAATGTCTTTGGAATTTTGATGGGGATTGCATTGAATTTGAAAGCCTGCCCATTTACAATAGCCACCAAAAAAATAAAATACTTAGGAATTGAGTTAACCAAGGAGGTGAAAAATCTCTATAATGAGAACTACAAACCACTGCTGAGAGAAATTAGAGAGGATACAAGAAGATGGAAAGATATCCCATGCTCTTGGATTGGAAGAATCAACATAGTGAAAATGTCCATACTACCCGGAATGTTGTTTCTAAGTCAGGAGGCTTCTCGTAAAGGGAAGGCGGGAGGGGAGGGGAGGAGGTGGGTGGCGCCATTTTGTACTTGGGCTTGTCTAAAGTGGCGCTGGTTATGTTGCAGATCTATTAATTATTATTTTGCATAACAATAAGAAAGGAAAAACAGACAAAAACATGATAATTTAAGACAAACAAATCACATTCTAGTTTTTCAGTCTTTGTGACACATCTATCAGTCACACTAGCCTCTCATTGCAATTTGTTTTGTCTTCAGTCTTTTTGCTTGGAATTTGATAGACATTCTTTTTGCATTTATCTCAATGAGCCAGAGATAAATCACTTACATGTAGGTATATTCACCTATATGTAGGTATACTCCCTCTTTAGATTTCATAAAGCATTTTGTTCTCATTTTAAAAGAAAGTATGGAATTAAAGGCAATCCAATTACAAACATTTGTTTCACTAATATTAAAATTACACCCTGCTTCTTTCTTTTCTTGACTTTCTGTATATGAAATAACTTTTTATATAATATCAAAGCATAGTTAGGTTTTGGAAACATTCTTCAACGATAGATAACTCAATACATGTAGCACCAATATCGCATACAACTCAATTAAAGAAAGGACAATGTGAAGCTATGATTGTACCCACACTTGCACAAGCAACGTAAACTCCATTACAACCAGAACCTGGTCAAAAGCTTTAATTGTAAGATGATTCCTTATTTTAGGGATTTTTATTATGTTAAAAAATTGTCTCATAATTGATGAAAAATAGAAATACAATAATCATGCCAATGTGCATAGCCCAATTTTTATTAAGGCTTGATTACATGATGATAGAATATGGGGGAGGGGAGTAAGATTTCACTGATTAATGAGTGTTTAATAATGTTTTATCACTTTTTCCTGATGTTTTCTTTTTCTTTTTTGTGTGGAAAAATAATAGTAATTGCTGAAAATTTTCCGAGGCAAGAATTTCCTATGATAATTCCTCATGTGGATTAGAACTCAGCACAATTGAATATTTACTTTAATTTTAAAAGACTCTTTCTGTAAATGTTCCCTACTTAGCATAAATAGTATTGTTTTACAAGAAGAATTGTTCTAAATGGGATAGTGGCACTTGAAACAATTCCCAATAGCCAGCTATATAAAAAATTGTATAAAATTTATAAAAATGACTAATATTACATAGGATCTTACAAAAATTTTATAGATTAATGAAAATATCAACATTAAAATCTGCCTTCAAATGAAAGAAGAGATAAATATTAAATTATGTTAAACCAAATCTGTATTATCATTAGTCAGAGTTCTAGTAGCAGAACTTAGGTAGTACATTTGGATTGATAATTCACACTGCAAAACCTGCCTCCTGAATGACCTCATGGTTTCCTACTAATGAGCCCTGTAGGTCAAGTAAGATTCACAGTGCAGAATACTGTATATTTTATTCTAAAGAATAGAAAGTCTTATTCTTACTCATAACCATACCAATGCCAGTTATATTTAAGTTTCCTAAGGGCAGGGACTTCACCTGCTTGTTCAATGGTTAATCCATAGCACCTGGTTCTTACTAAGAACTCCGTTAATATTTATACAGTCCAGAGAAAAAATCTACTACTGTGACTCCCTTCCTTACTGAAATGGCTTATCTAATATAGAATATTCTTTCTATTTGTAATTTTCCATCATTGGTGGGTTGATTAATTTGATCGTAATAGGTTGGTTTGTTATCTCGGTCTTAAATTACCAAGCATTGCACATGTACGTTTAGTTTTATTTCTTGAAAGCAGTTGGGGGTGTCTTTTCCCAAGGGAAATGTCAACCTTTAAGCAATGTCTTGTGGCCTCAACTCCTCTTTAGTTTTACCTTCCCCAGTAAGGTACAAGACACAGGTACAAGACACATCATGTAACTACAACTTATACCTGTACGAAATAACAAAACCCTTCATAAACACCAAAGCAATATCACATTATATCTATCTATAGCATTAGATATCAAAGCAACTGAAAAAAGTATCTTTAGGTACTTTTTTTCAATACTGTAGAAAATGAAATGAAAGGGAAATATTGTACAATAGCAGTTCTTAATATTTTTTTTCCGCATCGTGTAAACATGAAAGATGGAGACACACTTCTTAGGCCAATTACAAGGCAATAAAAATACTCCCATTAAAACAGTGTATCTTTAACTCAGCCCCTTTATCTTCCATTTATGTAAATGCTTTGGATTCTGAAATGCAAATGACAGTGGTCAGAATATTCTCTAATTTATGAAAAATTAATTTCGGTACTTTAGTAGTAATAGCAACACAGTACTTACAATAAAAACTCAACAATTAATCATGACCTATTTGACACTGATCTAGCAGCGTGGAGATTGATTGAGTAGGTCACTTCATTAGTTCAAGAAATAAATGATAAAAGCAAAAGTTAAGGCGGTACAATAAATGAGTAATAGAACAAACTCTGTGATACGTATATTAATTTAATTTATCACAAACATCAATATAGTGACCTAAAGGCAGAAAAATAGAAACTTGAAATAGTGATGTCAAGAAGCCATATCTATGTACCATTAAATAAGATTACATATATGAAAAGTGCTTTGAATAAAGGCTCAAACATTATTACTCACTAAATAAAATGATGAAGTCTATAAATAAATCTTGAATGCAAATAAGTTACTTTCTGTACTGTGTATCTAAGTGTATATTAATAATTTCCTTAAATTGTTTCATTGTCATTATTATCCTAATATAATTTTAGACTGCATTTTAAAAAATTTTTCTTACAAATCATTTTTTTCCCAGATTTGAGCACCTTTCTTCCTAAAATACATACTAAAGTATTTATTCAACACCACTAAATAATAAAATTATATTTAGGTTCCCCCATTGTGTTTTCAACCTAACCTTGATTATTTTCTTTTTGTCTCTGCAAGTAAGGTTAGCCCTGGAGACCTTCATAAAGGGTCTCTTTAATACTCTTTCTCTATAAATTCTCTTAAAGGAAGATGAAATTAGCATTGTGACATATTGTAAAGTATGATTAATTGGAAGTATGCTGTACATAGTCCCCTTCCCATTGAAGCACACAACTTAAAGGAATCTCTCTTGTCCTATTTTTAGAAAATGGGTTCTGTAGGGTTCCAAACAAATGTTGCATTGTCTGTGGAGTCTACTGTTGGAGGAGACATAAAGATCTTTTCTTGTAAAATCCCATCACACTAATTTCTAATCTACTTTTAATCAAGGCCATAGTGATTTAAACATGAACCTATCAGAGGACTTAGAATTGTATAATTTAAAATGATGCCAAGAAAAACACAATAGTAAAATTTATGTCATTGACAAAGCCTTATTTGCCGTTATTAAATTCCAAGCAGGGCTTGAATCTTGGGCAAAACAAAACGAAACTAATATACAACAACAAAAATACAGCAAGGTGATGGATGGGTGCTTTCAAGACCTATTTGTGTTTCTGATATCCAAAGGGTAAAGATCTAGGATGGAAAGGAATTCGTAAACATTCTAAACTCAAAAGAGCTTATGTTTTGTAATTTTAGAATTTTAAGAAAAATGACTGGAAGGTCGACAAGTCATTTTATCTCTAATTTCACTTATAATAGCTAAGATTTACAATGTGCCAAGATATGTTCTATGTTTCACGTATTCTCACTTCTGAATGCTCTTAGAGGTTTTATTATACCCATTTTAACTATGAGGAAACTGAAACCCTGACACTTATGTAATTATCACAGATTCCAGGATTACTGGGTAACGGAATGTGGATTGGAGCTCAAACATTTGGACTCCAGAACTCAAGCTCTAAGCCAGGGGTTCTCAACCTTGGCACTATTGATATTTGGGACTGTGTAATTCCATGTTATAGGGTGCTGTCCTATACACTGCAGGATGTTTAGCAGCATCCTTTGCCTGGACCTGTAGATGCCAGTTGCACCTGCACCCAGCTGTGACAACCAAAGTATCTCCAGACATTGCTAATTGTCCCCAGGGAAGAGAAGGGAGACAGAATTGCCCCCAGTTGAGAACCACTACCCCAAACTATAATGCTTCCCTTAATTAGACAAAGCGACAAATGCAGCACATCTTGAAAAAGAAAAACCATTACAACAAACTGCTATCCTTTTATAATTTACAGCCATTATGAAGGCTAAATTAAGTCTGTATAATTTTCCTTATATTAATTTTACAAAAACAAATGATGCTTACTATATGCTAGGCACTTTTCTGGGCCCTTATAATATTAATTTTTATTTTTTTATTGATTATGCATATTCATGGGGTACAAAGCTGACCGTCACCCACCTGTGTCCAAGATGTGATGATCAGATCAATACTATCAGAATGCCCATTACCACAAATTGCCACTCTTCCCTGCCAGCTAGCCACTTAGACCAGCTGGTTACAGTGCAGCCTCATAACACAATAGCTGTGGGTTCAGATCCCCGTACTGGCCAGCCAACAATAACAACAAAAAACTATCCTGATGAAAATATTATCTCTTTGACTAAACCATTTCAATGTATTAGTAGAACTCAAAGCATTTATAAACATAAATCTTGCTCAATAATAATGAAAAACATGTATAGTATGGTGCATAGAATCCAAAGTTATCTTCATTCAGACTAATCAAGAAAGCATTAGGGTTCCTATGAGTTTAATTAGTCAGTATTTCACTCAGTGTTCAAACAAAGGTCTTAAAAAATAACTTTTCCTCCACAAATAGGGAATGGAGGAACAACGGAGTGTTATAACCTATTTAAAAAGCAAATGTCCCTTTTGATTTTTCACCACATAATGTGCTGGTGTGAAGTAAACAGGTACACCTGTAATCTGCCTCTTTCTCAACCACAACCATTGAAGTATCAGTGTGGATTCAGACCACATTTATTAAAAACAACAGACTGCACTTTTCCTGTCAGGATTGAGGAATAGAATTTCTAAAGCGGTCATGAATACCAGGACATGCCTCCGTGGCAGGTTTTAGCACTGTTGCTGCCTCTGCTTGTATTCTTAGATGTGAAATACGTGGAATCTGTTTTCAGAGATAAAGGGTTTTGTTAAAGGTCTAGGAAACCCTCTATCACAGAGAGATCATATATAGAAGTAGTTACTTCTTTGAAAGCATAAATCCCTGTAATAAGTTGAATTAATAACAGGAAAAAAAAACATTCAAAGGTTGTAGCAGAAAAGATGTGCTTTCTTTTCTTCTTCTTTGTTTTTTTTCCTTCCAGCTTGCACCAATTACCAAGAGGTGTGGAAGGGAGAAAATTGTCTGGAGCTGAATTACTGATTCAATCTCACTCCTAAATTCTTAAGGGGATACTGAATTCCCCTGGTGGGGATTTAGTTCTCAACCAGTTAGAAAACATGCACAAGACAAGCAAGGTGAATGTTAACAAGGCTGTCCATAGGCAGAGTTCCCAAGAGAGAAAGATCATGGCACCTTCCGCTCTTCACAAAGGAAGTGAAAACATGCAACAATTTTCCCCAAAGCCACTAGGCATATGCTTGACTGTTCTGTTTATAATTAGAGGAAATGAATTCTGGTCAGAACTAAATCTTGCAGAACAATAATAAGTTGTCATTCAAACTAACGTGTGTGTGTGTGTGTGTGTGTGTGTGTGTGTGTGTGTGTGTGTAGTGACCCTCTCTGTGAGAGTAATTCTGCTTAGTTAAAAGGTGATTTAAATGAAAATCTCAGACAATTATTGCTTATAATAGCAATACAGATAGTGTGATTAAGGACTCGGTTCAGAAGCAACCTAAGAAAGTATAATTTTGCAGAACTGGCATTCCAGAGATGTGTGAGTTCTAAGTGAAAAGGATGAGTGAGGATGGTTCAAGCTAAATTTACAGACCTAAGGTAAATGAGTAGAAAATAAATTTTATGTGTTTAGATAGGAATACAAAAAACAGACAATTGTAGTAACTTACTACAGCAAGAACATGAAAAATGAGTCTCTTGTATGGACACCAAAATGCACAATCCCTAGCACATATTACATAGTGAAATGTTTCTTGAATGAGAGTAGTATTCAAAATATAATCTCACCAGCATTTGTTATTCTCAGTCTTTTTGATAATAGCCAGTCTAGCTGGGGTGAGATGATGATATCTCAATGTGGTTTTGATTTGCTTTTCTCTGATGATTAATTATGTTGAGCATTTTTTCATGTACTTGTTGGTCATTTGAATATCTTCCTTTGTAAAATGTATACTCAGTTTCTTTGCCCATTTTTTAATTGGATTATATGGATTTTTACTGTGAAGTTGTTTGAGTTCCTTGTATATTTTGGATATTAATTCTTTGTCAGATATATAGTTTGCAGATATTTTCTACCATTCTGTAGGTTGTCTTTTCATTCTGTTGATTGTTTCCTTTGCTGTACAGAAGCTTTTTGATTTGATATAATCCCATTTATTTATTATTTCTTTTGTTGCTTGTGCTTCTGGGGTCTTTTTCACGAAATCTTGGCCAAGTCCTACATCTCGAAGTATTTCCCCTGTATTTTTTTCTAGGAATTTTATAGTTTCAGGTCTTATACTTAAGTCTTTAATTAATTTTGAGTTGACATTGGTATATGGTGAGGATGTGGAGAAAAGGGAATTCTTCTATACTGTTGATGGGACTGTAAATTAGTGCAGTCATTATAGAAAACAGTAAACAGTTTTCTCATACAACTACAGATAAAACTACCATATGATCCAGCAATCCCACTTCTGTGCATATACCCAAAGGAATAGAAATCATCATGTCAAAGGAATACATGCACCCCTATGTTCATCACAGCCAAGAGTTGGAACCAACCTCAATGTCCATCGACAGACAACTGAATAAGGAAAATTTTGTTTATATACACAACGAAATACTACTCAGCCATAAAAAAGAATGAAATTCTGCCATTTGCAGCAACATTAATGAGCTTGGAGTAAATTATGTTAAGTGAAATAAGCCAGACACAGAAAAAGAAATACTGCATGTTCTCACTCATAAGTTGGAGCTAAGAAAGGAAGAAAGAAAAAAAGAAAGAGAGAAAGAAATAAAGACCACAATAATATGTTGAACTTTCAGAAAGAGAGTTACTAGAGGTGGGAAAGGGGAAAGGGGTTAGGGAGTAATTGGGTAAGGGACACAAAGAAAAACTACAATTTGTAATGATGAACATGCTAACAATATTGATTCAATCATCACATACACAAATACTGATGACTAGTCAATTCTGTACCCCATAAATATGTATAATCAATTATGTTTCAATTCAAAAAGTGCATTTTAAAAAAAGGAAACAAACAAACTAAATAAGCATAAGACCAGAAACCATAAAACTATTAGAAGAAAACATAGGGGGAAATCTCCAAGACATTGGTCATAATAATGATATTTTGGATATAACAGCATCAAACTAAAAAGTTCCTGCACAGCAAAGAAAATAATGAACAAAATTAAAAGGCAATTTACTGAATGGGAGAAAATATTTGCAAACCATATATCCAATAAAGGGTTTATATTTAAAGTATCTAAGGAACTCATACTACTCAATAGCAAAACAAACAAAAACATGACTAAAAATGGGCAACAATAAAGGACATGGATAGAATTTTTTTCTAGAGAAGATGTTCAAACAGCCAAGTATATGAAAAGTTGAGCAACATTACTAATAATCAGGTAAATGCAAATCAAAACCATGATGAGATATCACCTCACATCTGTTAGAATGGCTACTATCAAAAAGTCAAAAGTTAACAAGTGTTGGAGAGGATGTGGAGAAAAGAGAACCCTTACACATTGTTGGTAAGAATGTAAATTGATACAGCTGTTATGAAAAACAACAGGGAGGGTCCTCAAAAAATTAAAAATAGAACTACCATGTAATCCAGCAATCCCACTTCTGAGCATTTTTCCAAAGAAAATAAAACCACTGTCTTGAAGAGGTCTGCAGTTTTGTGTTTCTTGCAGCATTATTCATAATAGCAAAGATATAGAAACAACCTAAATGTCCATTGACGGATCATGGAAAATAAAATTGTGAGATACACACACACGCACACATGTGCGTGCACATACACTCAATAAAATGTTATTCAGTCTTTAAAAAGAAGGAAATTCTGCCATTTGCAAAAGCATAGATGACCCCTTAGGACATTATGCTGACTGAAATAAACCAGTTGCAGAAAGACGAATACTGTGTGATCTCACTTTTATATGTGGAATCTAAAAAAGTGAAACATAGACATAGAGAGTGGTTACCAGGAGTCAGGGAATGGGGGAAATGGGAAGAATTTTGTCAAAGGGTATCACAGCTATAGATCAATACATTCTTGAGACCTAATGTATAGCATGGTGACTACAGTCAATTATTACACATTTGAAATTTACTAAGAGAGTAGATCTAAGTATATGGATAGTTAATTAGCATAATCATGGAAATCATTTCACAATGGATAAAGCACAAACATCACATTTTACACCTTGGATACATACAATGTCTATTCGTCAATTATATGTCAATAAAGATAACAAAACAAATAAAATGAAACAAAAGAAAAAAACAAAATATAACCTCAAAAAATCCTTAAATTCACAAAATGTCTTTTGAGTGAATAATTAATAGGCGTTATAGCCAATTGCTGTGGCTTCATGAGGTAGAAATATTTCTTGTATCCAACAAATGAATAAATTATAATAAAATTGATTAAGAATCTAGCTTATTGTTTATTCCTCTTGTGTTCTAGTCTTTATTACCATGATTAAATAATTTGAGCACTAAATTATCTGTTTAAATTAGTCTATTTTATAAATAATTTTACCTTATAACCTCTGCTGGGAGATTTCTAAAAGTAAGACATTGTTTACCTAATCTATGATAACATGAAAAAGGAAGTGAAATAAAAATAGTGCAATTACACACAGCTTATTGTTTTATATCAGTATAATGTAATGCAAGCCACTTTTAGGAATAAGTTTGATCCACTGAATAAAGAAAATACGTTATTAAATACATGTTATAGTTTGATGATACTGCAAATAAATATAGCATCCATCTGTAATTTACTTTGAATTTTACATATTGCTTTCACACAAACTATCCTAGTTTATCCTCTTAAATATCTGTTTACACTGGTTCCCAATGCCTCACTTCCATTTTATAGGTGGAAAGCTGAGGCTGTCAATAATAATTGAATTAAGATGACTCAGGTAGTAACAAAAAAATCTTTAGATTTCAAATCCTATGTCTGTCTATTTACCTGTCAAAAATTAAACAAGTACCCATGCCCAATTGACACTAAAATCTCACTTTGTATCAGTTTATTTAGGTTTATTGAATATTCTTGGCTTATTAATTCTGGACTTAGTTTATTAGTCAAAGTATACCTGGGCACTCTGCAGAAATTGTTATCAGCTACCTTTAAGAAGTATGACATTATAAGTTATTAGTCATTTAAACATTTGTATGAATCAGATTATTCTCAGAGAAAGGGGTTTGAAAGGAATCACAAGAAGTGGAGGTATCTGAAAGGTGTGGGTAATGTGTAAGTAGATAATAATGATTTTGAATAAAAGGGATGCAGGAAGTAGACAAACAGTATGTCAATAGTATGTCTCCTTCCCCTCTCTCCCAGAATAATTGTCAAAGCAGTTTGCATGAAAAATCTATTAGCCCAAGGATGGCAGACCACTTAAGAGTCTCCCCAAATCCAGTGACCATTTTTTCACAATATTCTTTCCTTATTTGAATTTAAATATTTTAAAGTTCAGTTATACTCAAATTGAAATTAAATATTCAATATGTACTTCAAAAGTAATTTTTACGTTGTTAGAAATTTGGCATTATTTTTGATTATGTTTTCCTTCAGTGACATGCACAATTTAGGGTAAAGCAAACATCATTTAAAAAAATTCGGGGGACATACTCAGGGCAGTGATGTGACAAAGAACAACTTACATTTTCTGCTTGATGATTTGGTGACAATTTTATTTTAAAATCCTTTGAAGAATTTACAATATCAAAAGAATATTACAAACGTGTATATGGAAATATAAAGTATGTGGAATGGTTTGGGATTTGTGATGAATATCTACCTGATTTTCTGAAATGCTTTCATATAGTGTAAATAATGAATAAGACACAGCAGGAAATGAATTACAGTATGGAAAGTTATGGTCAAGATATCATTTCCTACAAGTTAGAACCAATTTTTAAAGAAGCATAGAATTTCAAAAATACATTCTTTCACTGTATAAAGAGCTGAGCCTTGGAGATAAGAGATTTATTTAATAATAGCAATTTTTCAAATAACCAACCATTTTTTTCCTACTTAGGATGAGTTTATGGGTGTTAGAAACACTTACTATAGAGTATAAAAAGAAATTCTAAGGCTGTTTTTTTCTTTTGAAAAGCTCCTTTATCAAAGCAAATCATTTTCTTTACAAACTCAGAGTAGCCTCGAAAAGTCTGCTAACAAAGAGAAAACAGATGGGCCACCAGCTTCAAAGTTACTCATCCTTAAAAGATCTAAAATTAATTTTTACATAGGAAAAAAACCAAAGTTCAAAATATAATAATAGTCAGATGAAATTTACAAACCGCTATGATCTAAAAAACAATTGCCACTTATTTTTATTTTATTGATGTTAATTATTGTCATTTTATTAATTTCAAATATCATAACTTCTTTCTCACTGAAAAATATAAATATTTTAGGTTTTGATTTAATAATAAAGAATTCAAGATGCAATAAAGACTGTAAAGTTAATGTATTTTAATCCCTTGATTTTATAAAGAATCTGTAGCTAGAATGGATAAGTGACTCGCTGAAGATTATAGAGATTGTTAATGGCAGAGTCAACAACCAATTGAAGATTTCCTAAAGCATTCTTTAATGTTTCCATGCAGAACCCATCAACTTTCATATTAGTGCATAGGTACAAGATGTGCATTTTATGTAAGAAAACTAAGGCTCAGAAGGTTTGTATTGGGATATTTAATTACACATGCCAGCCATTATGGTTTATTTCAGCAATACTCATCAACTGTCGATATACAGATGGAGTTATATGTGTTAAGTTTGTGAGATAAAAAAGGATAATTAGAAAAATTCTTAGAGTAGTACATGGAAGATATTTTGTGCTAGGTTATGAGAAATAAAGGTCAAGGGGTAAGAATGTAATGGTAAAGTCTACATTAATGTGCGCATTGACCTTTGCAAGCTGTGCTGCACTATAATAGCCTGTAGTTAAAAGCGAAGAGGTGGTAACATGAGGTTGGCTTAGGGTAGTTCTGTCTCCATTTGTCAAACTGAAGTTGTTGAGAGGCAGAAGGAATAACTCTTCCCTGGCTACAGAGGTGATGTCTCCTCCATGTCAATAGAGTCAGCGTTGGAAGTTCCAGATGTTGATACTATAAGGCTGAGGAGAGTTTGCATATATGGTGGTGGTTTTCACTCTGATATCAGGACAGGTTGGCAGATGCTAGCATAGGTAGCAAATGAGCTCTCTTAGAAACCAGCTCAATAGATTGAGTGTGTGCTGTACTGAATACTCTGGGCAATTTCCTACAAATCATTTTGGGGGAGAGTTGTCTGAGAGGTGTGTCAAAATCTAAAAACTAGTCCTAATGAAAGATACAGTGCATCTCCTATACTAGTTTTATTAATATTTCTCATTCTTTTTGGTTCTTCCTCCCTTCACCATTTATTCTTTTATTAACTCATTCATTCTTACAGAGAACCCAAACTTACATAAATACGATGGGGGATTCAAAGAAATCAAATATGCAATCTTACCCTCATGAACTTGCTTTTGTTTAAAGAGCTAAACTAATACAAACAAAAAATAAAATTAAAAGTAAGACTAAGTCATTAAACAATAATATGAAAGCATCTTAAGCCAAAACCAGATTTAGTGAAAAATGTGTGGTACAACAACATAATTTCTAAGAGCGAAACAGAGCTTTCAAAAGAATTGCTTTCTTTGGTTACTTCACTTTTGTACTCCCTGCTCATCCATCATCCCACTAGTTTGGCCTTTGCTCCCCTTGCAGACCTCTAAGTTGTTAAGTAAAATGGATGTGAGCTGTGTTGCACTATAACAGGCCATAGCTAAGAGGGAAGAGATGGTAACAAGAGGTTGGCTTAGGGTAGATCTGTCTCCATTCATCAGGCTGAAGTTTCCTAGAGGCAGACATTAAGAAGCATTTAAATGGAGTTAACCACTCTCATCTTGAATTGTATCATCTTTTCATGTTTGTGACATCTCATGTTCCTGGTTGTTATCTTGTTTCATTGGTCACTATTACTCTATTTCCTTTTCTGGGCACTTTTCCAACTAAATGTTTGGGTCTCCATGGTATGATACAGACTCATTTTACTCTCTCTAGAAGATCTTATCTAATCCCATGACTTTATATATCACTTTTATGTTACTCTTAAGCTTATACTCCAATCTAAACTTTTTTTCAGTGTTTCATTTGTATATGAATATACACCTCCATGACTATATTACAGGTATTGCAATCTTATTTATCCTAATTGAACTGATAATAATTGCATCATCTGCAATTGAAGTTGAAATTGAATCAACAGTTTCACTTATATTTGTTAAATGAATGAACGAACGAATGGAGAGCATGGAGAAAATTTGGAATTGTTCTTGATACTTTCCTCTCTTTCACTCCCTACCATTCAATCCATCACTATTTCACAGTGATTCTACCTTCATTCTGCCCACTTCTCTACACCTCTGTCTGTCTAGTTCAAGACACTGTTATCTATGCCAGAGTTACTGCATCCTCTATTCTCTGCCTTCACACACATACCACAAAAGAGCTATAGAAATCTTTTTTAGAATATAAATTTAATTATGCCATTGACTTTACTTTCCTTCAAAATCTTCCTATTGAATTTCAAGAAATGAAAATTCTTGTAATGTTCTACAAGAAGCTGAATTGATCTAGAACCATCTACATCTCTAATTTCTTCCTAGGATAATTTTTCCCTCAATCATTGAGTTTCTAGCAACACTAGTCACCTTTGAGGTTCTTAAACATGAAAAGCCCTCTCCTTCCTCAGGTTGTTTAGGGCCTTTGTCTTTTAGCCTCTGCCTGGAATGTTCTTTCCTTTATTCTTACCTGAAAGCTGTAAATCAGTCCACAGAACACTTTTAAGCCTTTTTACACCCTACATTTTTAAAATCTCTTACAACGAACACAACCTATAATTTTCTTTATGGCAGTTGTCCTAATAAATATATATACACACATATTGTGCATTTATTTTTTTAATGTCTATTGCTCATTTGCCCTATAGTTTCAGTAGAATCAAAAATTGGGTTAAATTGTTCATGGCTGTGTTTCCAGCACCTAGCCTAGTTCCTGATACAAAGTAAGTTGTAAACATGAGTTGAAGATGAATGACAAAGGAAAAGGTTTGAGTGAAATGGGAAAAAGAAGGAAAGATCAAATATGAAGCTGTGATCTCAAGTAAATCCTCCAGAATGAATGTAATGTGGATTACTACAAAGTCAACAGGCCATCCCTGGCATTATGAATAATTTGTAGATATATATTTACAGGGCCTGTTTGGGGAACTGTTTGCATTACACTTTCTTACTAAAGTGAAGTAGTATATTCATATAAAGATGGTGCAAGAGAATATCATATGTGTAAGTTCATTATGTTGTGCAAGTTTTCGGCTGTTAATTTGGAGACTTTGGAATTTTAAATAAAATAAGTATCTATTAAAATTTTATGATGAGGTGAATGACATGATGAAGCAGTATTTTAGAAAGGTTAATTGGATAATTGAAAATTAATTGGTGGGAAGTAAAAATGTCTAAAACAAGGCAATTCAGAATGCATACACTTGTTAGGGATAGAAGAAGGCATGTGGCACAAACTGGTTACATTTAAAGTTCCACAACATCAGTAATCCAAACGTTTCACATAACAGGCAAGAATAAAATTTTTTAAAACTCTGAAAAAATGCAAAACCTAAAACAAGAATTGTAAGTAACTAATTAGTGTCTATACACAGATTTAAAGTACAGATAAAACATAAAAAATATATATGGACATCAAATGAATTTTAATTCTACATAGTAAAAAACATGTTGAATTTATAACCTACATATTTCAGAACCATAGGGAGTATTTGTTTGCAGGACTTATGTAAATACAAAATTTTTACTGCTATTTCCCAGTAATATGAACAAATGATACAATATTTTGAAGTAAATATTGTGTCTACAATTTCCCTAGGATTATTTTTTATCTAGAAAATCTGTTGACAGAGAAGTAATCTACTGCACAGCATCAGGGTATGGTTGACCGGATGATATTACTCAGGGAATTCAAGATTGAAATATTTTCCTGACTCTGACAGATTATGTAACTACAGATCTAATTTACCCATTCAGGTAATCATTTCTTTGGTATACTCCATTTGCAACTATGTCAACTATTTCTCCCGCAGCCCCTCAGTTTGGTGCCTATCAGCCTCCAGCATAGACAATGATTCAACACAGGATGTCATTTAGCTGCAGTAACTGCTCTTCATTTCACTCTGTTAAGAAGCACTCTTCCTTATTGATGTTGGGCTGTACCTGAAGCATCACTACAATACTACAATTTTTTTTTCCAACAACCTGAATCTGCTCCTATTGATCATCTAATGCTGTCCCTTTGGGAATATCTGCTACCCCATAGACACAGAGCAAGAAAAGACAGCATATAAAGTAAAATGCTGCTATGGGAAGGAATCAGCCACTGATGCTTACCTAATATTACTAATGATGAAACAGATTTAATAGGAACAAATTAGAAGGACTTGCCATTCTATGTTTCCTTTTATTATCTATTTATTAATTAACTTCAACATAATTATATGGTTAAATGTGTTTAAATAGCAGCTCTCTATTCACTTTTACACAATTGTAAAGGAGGTCTGTCGATGAAATTCTTGTCTGTGGAAGGTCTCCCTCTGGCTAAAAAGTAATTTTAAGTGATGAAGCAGACTAGTTAAGAATTTGGTCCCTGAGACAGACATGTATTGTTTGGATCCTTAGTCGTTTAAAAGCCATATAACATTGCATAAACTTTTTAGCATCTCTGAGCTTTGTTTTCCTCATCTGTAAAATGAGGACATATCGTTGTCACAAAAGGATGATTATGTGATTGATAAAACTATATGAAGAAATAAAAATAAAGCATCTGTAATGGCAAGGATGTGAAACTCAATTGTCAAGGAAACAATTGATCAAAGTGAGAAACAACCATGTAGGTGAAGACTTCCCAGCCCCCAGGTCTCTTGAATGAGGTGCTAGAATCTTGGCTTTGCCATTATCACATAGGTTTTGATATAGTCCCTTAATTCACTCTTTTGGAAAATCAGGCTATGTGTCCGTCTGTTCACTAAGTACAAGTAATTGATGCGAAACTCCCAAGACTATTTCTGAGTTTCTACAATAAGACTGGGTAAATCACCAATTTTCCAGCCACAACATCTCTCATCACACTCAGACATCAGGCTTTCCTTAGGTAAATACCCACATATATAAAGGGGTATAATATAATATCTTATTCTTAGAAAATATTAAAGAATCAAATGTGATACTGTATGTAATTTGCTTAGCATAATGCTTGGCACATAGTAAATATTAGAATGGTGGTTACTATATATAAATAAAATGTCAGCATAGTGAGCAGGAACATGATGTCTACTACAAAAAGAAGAATATTTAATATTTCAGAAAAATAACATTTTCATGGATATGTTAAGTCTTGTCATTAATAAAATACAACTTTGTCAGAAATACGAAAGACTAAATGTGCAGCATTATAAGGGATACCACTGAATTTTTCTTCACCTTGCTCTGCAGTAACTTGCAGTAAACCATTGCTATCCTCAAGCTAAGTGTCTTCCTCTGATTAGGAGCTTTTCCATTACTCCCAATGTGCAAAGACGTCCAGCACATCTGACCAAAGTTATTACTTCTATTCCTCACCACTGCATCAATATGAAGCTTGGAACTCATCACACTAACTTGAAGCTAAAGGGTTATTCCTCCATAAAATGAAGAATTTTTAGGAACATTGATATTTTTCATGCCATTTATTATGGGTTAAAATTCAAGTTATTTTTGTTGTGATTTACAAAAGAAAGGTAAAAACAGCTTTTTAAATTCAGTTTTTCATGACCATTATATCTACTTTTCATGGTTAAGCCTATACATGCTGCATTCCCTCATCTTTGCCCTTGTGATATTAACCATTGCAGAAAATATATTTCCATTTTTCTATTTAGTAAGGTATTTAGGGTTTAGGAAAGTGGAAATAATTTAACTCTTCTTGATGTATTGACCAGCCTTTTATGGCAGCATAGTTTACTAATCCCTTCTTTCCAGTAGCCACTCTGTTGTAACACAAACTTTGAGAAACCCTTTTCCACTGACATATTGCCTTCTCTTTACAATTAACATTGATTCATAATGTGGCAGTTATATTTTGCCTGTTGGTTATATTTTTTCCCCTTAGTTACCATTTCATATCATGAGTAATATGAGGGAAAGGAACTTTTAAAATATGTATTCCAAACCACTAGTAGAGAGCTATACATTCACATGTGCTCAGAAGAAAAGATCAGAAAAGAAAAGAACGATGCAAGGAAGGTAGGTAACCAGGCTGCAGGAAGCATTTTAAACATATCTTCACCAATCAGGGTTTAACTATGGAGCATTTAGTGATGTGTATGATGCACAAGTGTGTTATTCAAATCATATGTATGATACAAATATAGATGGATGAATAGATAATTAGATGTATACACAAAATGCATATATATTTTCACCAACAGTGGGCATTTCTCTATACATTTCTCTTCAGCGTATCAAATATATAACAAAATAAATGCACTTACTTATCTTCATCATCTTCAAGTTTCTATTTAACATACATAATTATTGCCAGCTGCATAATAATTTTGTTAATACAATGGGGAAAAAGTCATTCCTCAGAGAAAATGAAGAAATAAGAAATATTTCCAAAATAGTGGAAAACAATATTCTAGAATGTATTAACCACATTTTAACTATCAGGATGCAACGTTTCTCCTAAAATCAAAGCTATCCTGTGACTCCCTTGACTGATTTAAAAATATTAAGTTTATGTGATAACCTAAGAAGCAGGCTAGCCATCTATTTCACGGTATCACTGGTTTCCATCTTCAGTGGGTCCAAGAATCACCTAAGGTGCAAGCTAAAATGAGACACTTTCACCCTCTGAAAATTTAAATCATTAATTTTCTATATTGGGACATAGACTCTGCATTTTTCACACGTTTTCCAGCAATCTGATACATCTATTAAATAAATATTTTCTGAGTATGTTACACGCAATAAAATGGTTTTGGATCTTTTTTCGAAAATCATATTGACTGTAATAATTCATGTCAAGATCTGTGAAGGGTTTGAGAATTTACTCTGCGTACAAGTTGACAATTTGGTCCATAGTTTAAGGAATGCTGGCAGAAGACAGGAGATTCTGGAGTCGGGATCCAGGAACTTCATTACTCATGGCAAAGCAGGCAGCACAAGCTTTCTGGGCATATTAGTTCACTGTGCTCCCAAGTCTCATGGGGCCACGCAAAGCAGCTCAGGTGGATGCGGCATACAGAACAGATTTGCATTATAGTTGAGTAGCCCCGATCTTTTTTTTCTTCTAGTGGCATTAGAGTTTTATTTCTTATTTTATTTTACTTTTTTAATTGATGCATAATAATTGCATAAATTTATGGGGTACTGTGGGCCCCAATCTTTTAAAGGTAACTTCTATTAAACCTGCCCAAATTGCAGTTTTTAGTGTAAGTGGCATTTTAAACACGAACATAGAATGTCCAAGGGTTTTGCTTTTTTATTTTTTTAAATCAGAAGAACCATCCACAATTTCCAACAGATAATTCTGCCTTAGACAAATAAATGTGTTTACCAAAAGGGGAAATGTATGCACATGATAAGAAATAAAATACTAATTATTGCCTAATTCATTTGAAGTTTTATTTTTATGACACAGTGATTGAAGGCAATATATTCCTGAAGTGAAAGGCAGCAGAATCTGCTGGTTCAATTGCTTAGGGACTCTTTTAGCATTTTGAATGAAATGCAATATGCAAATACTCTCAAGTGTCACTCAAAGAAGTATTAGATCAGAATACATTGAAGATGTTTTTGCAGGACCTTTAGAAGGTCCTTAAACATGGTTAGATATAGTATCTTTATTGAAGTTTAATTCAATTTGATAATCTCATTCAACTAATACCATTCAATGGAATTAATTTTATTCCTCCCAGTAATAAAATATAATATGCTAGAGTGAATTGTGACTTCTGAAGCCTTTTTCCTTCTCTGCTTTGTTGGAAAACTTATTGAATCTGCAAGATTTCTTCAAAAAGTAATTTCAGTGTAATTTAGACTTCTTGGCAGTAATCCTAGTATCTCTGGAAACACTGATCATCCCTCCCCTTCTTCTGAGTATAGTACTTTCAAATATCATATATATTCATTTGTGCCCCCCAAGGTCTAACTTGTAGCTTAGCATAAACACAGTAGCTAGAGTCTCGCAAGTGAGATACCATGAACTGAACCTCAAGCTAAGCAGACAGTCTCAGAGAATGATCACATATTTTTAAAAAAAGGTATAAAGATCTAAGGTGAATATCAGATTTCTATAGATCATTTTAACATGCTTTTCCAAGCCTCCTAAATAGTGTTAAATAAGGTATCCAGTAAAGCTATTTGAAATGTTCCACTACAAGCAGCAAAATTATGACTTTTTTCCACCTCTATCGAGGTATAATTGAAAATAAAACTGAATATATTGAAGGTGCACAATGTGTTGTTTTGATATACATATATGTTGTGAAATTATTGCCACAATCAAGGTAATGAACAAATTCATCAGCCCACAGTTACCACTTTTTTTGTGATGAGAATATTCAAGATCTATCTTAGCAAACTTAAAGTATACAACACTTTATAATTAACCATAGTCACCATGCTATACATCAGGTCTCCAGAACTTATTCATCTTATAACTGAAAGTTTGTACCTTATGACCAACATCTCCCCATTTCACTCCCTGCTCAACCTCCTGGTAATCATCATTCTACTCTGTATGTATGAATTCGACTTTTTTAGATTCCACATATAAATGAGATAATGCAGTATTTGTGTTTCTGTGTCTATCTTATTTCACTAGCATAATGCCTTCCAGGTTCACCTACATTGTCACGAATGGCAGGATAGCCTTCTTTTTTAAGGCTGAATAATATTCCATTATAGAGGTACACAAATAGATACAGATAGACTGATGATAGAGATAGATAGACAGACAGACAGATATCACATTTCTTTACCCATTCATCTGTTGATAGACACTTATGTTGTTTTCATATCAGACCTATTGTGAATAATGCTGTAATTAACATGGGGAGCAGATATCTCTTCAAGAGAGTGACTTTTTTACCTTTGGAAATTTGCCCAGAAGTGGGATTGCTGGATCATATCATAGTTCTATTTGCAGTTTTTTGAGGAACTAGGATACTGTTTTCCATAATGGCTGAGCCAATTTATATTTCCACCAGCAATTTGTAAGTGGTCCCTTTTCTCCACATCCTTGTCTTTTGCTTTTTTGATAATAGCCTTTCTAACAGGTGCGAGGTGGTATCTCCTTGTGGTTTTGATTTGCATTTCCCTGATGATGAGTGATGTCGAACATTATTTCATGTACTGCTGGCCATTTACACGCCTTCTTTTGAGAAATTTCTATTGAGGTCCTTTCCCCATTTTTTTCTTTTTAATTTTTATTAAATCATAATAGATTATACATACTTTGGGGGTTTGATGTTGACATATGTTGAGGAAATCAATATTACTAGCATATATATTGTTACAAATCATACTTATTCTTTATGCCCCTTGTCCAGTCTCACCCCATCCCCCTCTCCCTCCCCCTCCTCCCTCTGATAACCCTAGGTTTCTTCTCTCCCTCTGAAAGACTAATGGTTACTCTGTTGATTTGTTACCTAGATGATCTGTCCAATACTGAGAGGTATGTTCAAGACCCCCAATATTATCATAGAGCAGATGCTTCTTCTGTCACTCTGGAATGGGCTTTGCAGAGAGAGACACCCTCTTCTTTTCTTTGATCTCTGCTGGTGACTCTCTTTATGTCAATGCACTCCAGTGGCTGGTGGACCATCTGCACAGTGGTTGTGGCATCTAGCCACTTTTGCAGCAGCCATGGTTATTGTGGTGGCTGTGGTGGGCCACCCACATGGAGGTGATGTTTTTGGCATGCTCCTTACCTAGCTGTTGGTGGTGGTGGCAGTGTGCCTGATTGTGGGAGAGGGTCTGGTCCCTAGATCCATACCTCAGGACCTTGGGCAGGCCCCATGGTAGTGCCAGTGTGCCTGGTTATGGGAGGAGGATCCAGTCCCTGCTCCAACCTCAGGACCCTAGGTGGGCCCTGTGCGTGGTTGTCCTTTCCCCATTTTTAATCAGGTTGTTTATTTTCTTACTATTGAGTTGTTTGAGTTTCTTATATATTTTGGATATTAACCCTTTATTGGATATATGGTTTGCAAATTATCTTCTAGCATCCTGTAGGTTCCCTTTTAATTTTGTTTACAGTTTACTGTGCACAACATTTTAGTTTGATGTAGTCTCACTTGTTAATTTTTGCTTTTATTGTCTGTGTGCTTGGTGTCATATCCATCAAGATCAATGACAACGAGCTTTTCTCCTATGTTTTCTTTTAGGAGTTTTACAGTTTTAGATTATATGTTTAAATCTTTAATTCATTTTGAGTTGACTTTTGTGTATTGTGTAAATAACTGTCATATTGCATTCTTTTGCATATGGATATTCAGTTTTCCCAACACTATTAACTGAAGAGACTATCCTTTCCCCATTGTGTATTCTTGGTAGCTTTGTTGAAGATCAGTTGACCCTATACACATGGATTTATTTTTGGGCTTTCTATTCAGTCCCATTTGTCTATGGGTCTGTCTTTTATGCCAGTACCAAACTGTCTTGATTACTATACCGTTATAATAAAATTTGAAATCAGGAAGTGTGATGCCTCCAGCTTTATTCTTCTTCCTTGAGGTTCCTTTAGTAATTCAGCATCTTTTGTCATTCCATATAAGTTGTAGGATTGTTTTTCCTATTTCTGTGAAAAATACCATTGGAATTTTCATCGAGATTTGGTAAAGCACCGATAATATGAACATTTTAACAATATTCATTCTTTCAATCTATGAAAATGGTATATGATTCTATTATATGTCACCTTCAGTTAATTTCTTCAATGTTTTATAGATCTCAGTGCAGAGATTTCTCACCTACTTAGTTAAATTTTTGCCAAAGTATCTTATTCTTTTTGAAAAAATTGGAAATGGGACTGTTTTTTAAATTTCTTTTTCAGATAGTTCATTGTTAATATATAAAACACAACTAATTTTTGTATGTTTATTTTGCATCCCATATTTTTACAAACTTTATTAGTTCTAACAGTTTTTTTGGTAGTCTTTCAGGTTTTCTATGTATAGAATCGTGTCATTCTCCAACAGAGAATTTTGCTTCTTTCTTTCTATTTGGATGCCTTTTATTTCTTTTTCTTGCATAGCTGCTCTCACTAGGATGTCAAGAACTTTGTTGAATATAAGTGACAAGAACAGCTATTCTTGTCTTGTTTCTCTGATCTTGGAGGAAAAGCTTTCAGCTTTACACCATTAAGTATGATGACAGCTGTTGGCTGGTCCTATATGGCCTTTACTGTGTTGAGATACATTCTTTGTATACTTAATTTGTTGAGAGTTTTTATGATGAAATTATGTTAAATTTTGTTAATTGCTTTTACTCTGTCTATTCAAATGACCATATGAGTTTTATACTTCATTCTGTAAATATGTTATATCACATTTTTTGATTTGCATATGTTTAATTATCCTCACAGCTCATGGATAAATCCTAGTGGATCATGGTGTTTGATCCTTTTAATGTACTGTCAAATTCAGTCTGCTAGTATTTTTTTTGAGAATTTTTGCATCTATGTTCATCAGAAATATTGGCCTGTGATTTTTCTTTCTTGTAGTGTCCTTGTCTGGCTTTGGTATCAGGGCAATGCTGGCCTCATGAAAGGAGTCTGGCAGTGATACCTTCTCTTTGAATTTTTGGAAGAGGTTGAGAAGGATGGGTATTAATTTCACCTTAAATGTTTGGTAGAACTCAACAATGAAATCATCAGGTCCAGGGCTTTTCTTTGATGAGAGATATTTTATTATTGATTTAATCTCCTTACTTTGTATTGGTCTGTTCAGATTTAAAATTATGACTTTTCTTATTGCATCTATGTATATTGAGACTGCATGAACATTATCAATTCAACCAGATTATTTTGAGAACTCACTCCTGTTTTACAACTTGCTCAACTCCCAGTCTTCATGCAGATCATCTCATAACCATATTGATAACAGCATTTTATTTTATGAAAATTCATATGTCAAATACTTCTTTTTTAAAATATTAAAATAAAAATTGTTAAATGCCATTTTGAATGACAAGTATTTGCCATTTAATTATTAGCTATCACTGTAAGCACAATCTAAAACTTTCTGCATGGGACATCCTACCATGAAAATGGCTACACTAAATAATGCACATTCTCACTCAATTTATTTTTGGCCCTCAGCAGATAGGGTCTAGGTAGGTCTAGAATTCATGGCTGTGGAATAAGGGTTCTGAGCTGTAATTCATTCAAGAGCAAAAAGTCACTGGAATGTGAACAGTGCAAATTGATGAATAAGTAAAAACTATATGTGCAGTTCCCACCTTCTATTCACTATGTTGAATATACATGACAAGAGCAGCCATTGCAATCTGAATTTATCTTCACCAGTGTATTAAACTAAACTCACAATGGCCTCAGACATCTCAGAAATATCAAATCTTGATGAGCATACCATCCTTCTTTAATTAACTTTCTTTTTGGCTTCTATGTAACCTCACTCACCTGGTATTGCTTCTAATTTTCTGGCAAGTCTGTCTCCTATGGAGCTGCCTCTCCCTCTCCTCAGCCCTTCCATGTTGGTGTTCCTCAAGGTTTATTTGACTTTTATATACTCTGACATCTACATGGCTAGTCATAAACTTTTTACCTAAGCTCCAGATCCATATTTCTGCTATCCTAAAATCTGCATATGAATATCTCACAAATGAGTAAACCTTAATGTTCAAAACTGAATTCATTTTCTTCCACCTAAACTGCTCTATTTCTGAATTTCTCACTTTTTATCAACTGAATGGCAACATCATCTTCCCAGTTACAAAAGTTACACTACTGGGAGTCATCGGTAAGTCCTCATTCCTCATCCAACACATCTATCCAATTATATAATCCCTCTAACATCATCTCCTGGCCTTTTCCACTACCCAAACCATGTTTGCTGACAGCTACAAAAGGTCTTTCTGCCTCATCATTGCCCTCCTTGATTTACTCTATTATCCTCAGTGCAGCCCAAAGTGATTTTTGGAAAATAATTTTAATCATGTCATTCATTGTCCTGGGAGGCCCAATGTCTCCCATTGCTCTCCAATTAAAGTTTAAACTTCTTCAGACGGTTTTAATGCTTTTTAACAAGAGTTCTGGTCTCCTTTGTCATTACTACTATTTTCATACTCTACATTCCAGGCACACTGGTATCTTTTATTTCCTAGGCCACAACATGATCTCTCACCTCAGTTTTTCTTCTGCTAGTGACTTTCTTTAGGCCCTCTCTACTTAGCTAACTTCTACTTATCCTTCAAGTTGTAGCATGAATGTAATTTCTTCCAGGAAGCCTTCCCTAACCTCAAAAATAGAAGTTAAGTGTCTTGCCTAAGTGTTCTCTTGGCAGCACATTAAAATGATAATAATAATAATAAAGTAAACCTAAAAACCATCTTACTACATTGTAATTTTCTGCCTATTCTTTTCTTCACCAGATCACAGAAACCCAAGTTTGAGTATGAAAAGAGTTACCACAATATAAGGTAACTATTTTTATCTACTAAAATTGGTAAAATACACCAAGAATGAGGTCAACAGTGTGGTTCTTTATACACAGCAGTTCAACTGGCAGGGAAGTTGGGTTACTTCAACTGTTTTGACCATAGAGGTTCCAGATGCTCAGCATTCGGGCACTTATTCAAAAGGCAGTGATTTACTTGCTATATGATGTTAGAATTATTTAGTATAACAAAGGTAGTCTAATCTTGGGTTTTTGAAGAAAATTATTTAAAATGAAATTTAAATTATTTTTGAGAAGCTACAGCATTCTACAATATTCTAAGGGTTGAGAATACAGAGATGACAAAGGCAAAGCCTGTGCCTCAAGCCACCCACAGTTTAAAGGCAAGTCAAGTATTTATAAAGGAAAATACAAAAAATACTAACAATATCTATAATAATAATGAAGTGTTATGAAAATATGGGGTAAGAAATATTGCTTTCAACAGGTTTAGGGAGTGAGATTTGAAAAGGTTTATGGAAGGTATCACATAAGTTTGAGGTAATGGCTAAAATTAGGGTGAACGGAGACAAGAGAGAGAGAACTTCAGTGGGGAGGTAGCAGCATTGTGATCAAAGGCTTGGAGTACAACAGGAGAATGCAAGGTCTGTTCAAGGGACTTCAAGCATGCATACAGGCACAGCATATATTGACTTGGAAGTACAGGGGTGTAATAAAGGGCAGTCATTGTTGAGACTGAAAGTAAACATAAGTGCAGTATTAATAAGGACTTTGGCCAGCAGGTAATAGGGATCTATTTAATGTTTCTAACAAGTGTAGTCATTTCTTAGGAAAGAAAGAAAGAAAGAAAAAGATAAACTGTTTAGGTTGACTCTATCGTGACATTTTCTTTAAGCTGTACGAATTTTATAGAAAGTGTTAATTCTACATAATTTGATGCTGCCCCTCCTGAAACAGAGAGGGAGATTAAAGTGATTTGAATAGGACAATGAAAGTATGCCACTATTGAAATGCTAATATGGATGCAGCTTTTGCTGAAGTGAATTTTTTATTGTGGGATATGTAGATTTGAAGAACAAGCGATTTCACTTTTTATTTGAGAAATACATTCAAGAGAATAACTGTTATAATACATTTAATGAATCATTTCTGGTGTTTATTTTTTCTCAATCTCCTTATGCAATCTTCACAAAGAAGAATCAGCGATTGTTCTTTAGCTACATGGATGAAGTGAGAAGAGGGCAGAACATATCTGTTTCTTCAATCCTTTCATTTTCCTTGACTTCTAATCAAATCACGATCTCAATGAAATTATATAAAATATCTTTGTCATACTAAGTCTATTTTTGAAATCTAATTTTATGGTAAAATAATACTCAATTATCTTTCTTAGATTGGGTAGTTTCCAGTTTTCTACTTCTGCAAAGCAGCTGAAAAGAAAATAATGGACATAAAGGACAAAACATATAAGCTGATTACACTGCAAAGTGTAATTGAAAACATGTGCACTGCAATATTTGAGTAAATGGCAAGAATATAATTGTCAGTTCTTCTTTCTTTAAATTAGGCATTGGATAACAGGAAAAAAGTTCAAAATAATCCTTATGTAGAAGCAAAATTACTTCCTCTTTAGTATCCGTTTCTTAGCAGAAAACATTTCATAACATGTTGTGTATTGAATATAAAGAATCTTTTGGAGTGCAGTAATGATATGTGGGTTAGATTAAACTCATAGCAAGTTTTCATTCCTCCAACTGTACATATTACATAATAAAAAATATTTAATTGAAAATATGCTCTAGATTAGCATTTTTTATGTTATAATAAAGTGTCATCACTTTGAAGTCTATAAATTGTGTTTTTAGAAACAGGTCCATGAAGACAGCATAGATAGCTACTAAATTTTGTAGAGATCATGGAGCTCTTCTATCATAAGTTTATTTCATAATTCAGAGTGTCCTTCTGAAAATCCTTATTAAATAGAATTTTAATATATATTATACTTTAAGGTTTCAGGTCCTAAGTTTTCTTCCAAAAGATTTTTTGGGGTTTTACATTATTATATATTGTGCACCTGTTTTTATACAGACTTTATTTTGTAAATATATGATGTACTTTTACCCAATGTGTTTTATATATATTACATGGGTAATTAATTAGAATAATAGTCACAAAAACTATGAAATATAACTCTTCGTTACTTTAAAGAAGATCTTATGGTTCAATGAATCCTGTCATTCTAAGAAATATTGACAGATTTGGGACTTCTATAAGGGGATAAGAAACTGTGTAATTTATGTATACTAGCACATGCCAAATGCATTATCATCTATTCACAGGCAATTTAGTATAGCAGAAACAGTGTACACTTGGTATTAATTGTCCTGGATTAAAACTTTGGCTGTAGAGTACTTTCTACTATGTAACTTTGGGTAAATTACTTAAAGTGTCTGAGATTCTGTTTTCTTACGTATTAAATATGTCTAATCCTCATTTCCCACCATGTTATAGAGATTAAATGACATACAAAGTGTATAGAACGGTATCTATTACCAGGGTGTTTACAACGGGTGTTAGCTTTATACATAGGCGAAACTATGATCTTATTTATAAGAAATCTATATTATGCTCAGGTGTTTGAAATGTAATTCAACAGCAGATAGAGAGTTCCATAAATAAAAGACACACTGATTGCATCAATGATAAGTATGTATATTTATAAGTAAACCCTTATCGTTGCAAGGAACTGTACATTTTTGTGTGGAGAGAAGCTGATAGAGGCCTCAGAGCTGTGTGTGTTCTGCTCCTGCGCTAAGTTATGTCAGGACAGCTCTGAACTCTGGTCTCCCTGAAACCTCTAAATTAAACCTTTCTGAATGACTACATCTCTATGAACGGCAGTGCAGTTAACAGAGAGTTCCAGTTACTATATTTGTGCTTCTGAACAAATACTTAATATCTATCCAGGCAGGATAAATTTGATGCAAAACTCATAGCACCTTAACATTAATTAGGTCTTTTCTAACCCCGGTTAGGCATAGAACCAGAAATGAGGGCCTTCAGTAGGGTTGGTCCTGCCTCCAGGTGCTTAGAATTTAAATTTGGCACTCTTTTACTGAACAACAGCTATTCTCTTTGCAAGAGGTGGAACATGGAAAGAAGATAAACCCTTATTCTTTATAAGACACAAACAACAGCTTGAAGCAGAAAACTCTGAAAACAATTATATTTAATACAGACTACAAAAAATGTATATAAGACTACTTTAAGAATTTTTAAGGGCAGCAGTACTGTAATTTAATTTTAAAGAGATGAAAGAGTTCACAATTTTGAAAAATACTATACTTCAGAAAAAAAAATAACTCAGGAAAACAATGGTATCCTAAGTTTCAATATCTTAAAAATTTCTAATAGCAAAAGATAAGCCCAAGATTTTGAACCTCAGTGGCAGACAGAAGGAAAGAGCTTTGATAAAATGTGATTGAAGTTATATTAACACTATTTTCTAGATGTTTCAGACATCTTCAATGAAGTACAATTCTCATTAAAATTACTAGTTACATGAGACCTAGTTTAGCCAAATCCTGAATAAACTATACAATTGCACTAATGAGGTCAGATAAAATAAAATGAAGAACTATATAATCAGACATAAATAAATACGGCCCTAAAAATTATTTTACTAATTATACAATTAAATTATAGCCATAGTACGTCCCACGTTCATCAGAATGCTCCTTTTGAGAATGTTAAAAGTGGATATGTGACATTTATAAAGAAACTAAAAAAAAATATCTCAACAGCAGAAATAATAACTTTCATCTTGTGGCCTGAATTTAAAACCCATTTTTTATTCATATTTAAAATGAAGAAAATATTTCTTACTTTGCTAAATTCCAGGCACTATTCTAGCCATTGGTGATGCAGCTGTAAGCAAGACCAAGCTTTGCTCCTTGTGGAGCTTATATTTTATGTAAGGGAGACAGAAAATAATCTATAAATAAATATGTTCCTGTATTGCTAAAGGCTAGGAAGAAAGTTAATAGGTGTAATGAGCTAAAGAATGACTAGATGATTCTAACCTAGTTATTCTACTCTGGGAAGGGTACTAATCTAGTTGAGTAGTAAAATAAATCCTCTCAATGGAAGGACATTTTGACTTGAAACTTAAATCATGAGTAGATGTGCCATATAAAGATCTCAGGGTAGAGAACCTCTGGAAAACCTAATAGTACCTGAAAAAGACCTCAGAGCCAAACATAAAGCTCAGTGTGTTTGCAGAGTAGGGAGTGAGGGAAAATTGTAGAAAACAAGGTCAGAAAAGTAATCAGGAGCCAAATGATGTAACCTCAAGGTAGGGATTGTTTTCCATTGTAATTATTAAAAAGTACAGTATAATTTTAAGCAGAGAAGTGATGAGACAGAACACGTGGAAAAAAATGATTTTGGCTTCTGTAAAGAGAGTGGATCTACCAGGTTAGGATGAGAAGGAATTTAGTAGACTATTGTTTAGGCCAGGAGAGAGATGACTTGGAATTTTGGAGTTTCCAAATACATTTATTTAAGTGTAAATTTCTCTTTTTAAAATAGTTTTATTTTCATATTTTGGAATCTGTAGTTTGTTTTCAGATATTAAATATTTGTATATGCCCTTGAAAATTCATAAGTACTAACACTATTCCTATAATGTCTATGAGTTGAATAGTCTTGATGTTATTTTTCCTTAATTCTAAGGATCAATATGTTGCTGCCTTTATAAAGTATCATGTTTAATAGTCTGAGCATCATAAATTAAGAACTTGAGAAGCTTAAAAATGTTGTCAGTTCACAAGAAAGATAGGCTAGGTATGAGTGGCTGAATAATTTGCCATGAGGAAAACAGTTACTATTTGGGGTTAAGCATTATATGCTTAACCAGTGGCCATTCTTTACCAAGCACTGTGTTGAGCATTAAACAACTGAAAGTATAGCAAGAAATAAAAAAAAAAAAACACTGGAACTTGAACTTATTTATTTAGGTATTTATTAAAAGATGACAGGTATGGGGATCTTAACCCTTGACTTGGTGTTATCAGCACCACGCTCTCCCAAGTGAGCCATGGGCCAGCCCCTGCAACTTGAACTTATGAAGCTTTTGAGCTAGCTAGCCAGATATCAATGAACAAATGTTCCATCAGCTGGGAGGGAGTGCTTTTTGTTTGTTTTGTTTTTAAAGAAGAGTGATATTAAGGTATGTTCATATATCAATAGGATAATTCATTTTTTCACCATTTAATTGTTTAGCACCTACTATGTTTCAGACCAAATGTCAATGCCAGATGATCAGGCGTCAAAAGGATAAAATGTATATATTTAGCAATATTTAATATTGCTGAAAATGTTTGTTTAATTGCCTCTACAATAGTGTGTGATAAGATAAATAATGTTATTCCGTGAGATAAATTCAGGACGAACTGGAAATTACATTGCAGCAACATCAATCAAACTTTTAGATTATGTAATTGATTTTGCTTTGGTACCAGTGATGGAAGTAGGACTTTTCTTAATGAAGCAACATTTTTTATTATTTTGAGTGACTACGTTATACGCATCTAGCATTTGAACAACATCTATGTATCTATTTATTCATTCCCCCATCAACTTGATTTGCCATAAGTAGTAAAAAACTTTGTTAATTAGAGAAATATCGCCAAAATTTAATTGTTATATTTCTCCTAGTGTTTTAAATGTTCAGTTCTTCTTTCTTTCTTTACATTTGCTAATAATACCTACCAGTTCAAACATAGAGTAATAGAACAAGACATTTTAAATTTAGACCAATAATGGTTAAAATATGGGACCATTTAAAAATATGTATAACTTACATTACAAATATAGAATAATGTCTATAATAATGTTTATAAAATAACATGAATGATTGTATAATATTATGACTTTCTAGAATTGGGAAATTATTATTTTAATAATTTACTTACAATTTTTCTCAAGGTAAGTAGACTATCTCTTGACAATCGCTAGAATTTGATTTTTATATGTTTCTAGGTTCTATGGAAAATATAAATTCATAAATATAAAGAAATCCAGAATTGTTATCCCTAGTCTGCCAGATTCAAACCAAAGGGGTATATAGATTAGTAAACCAATTTTAGTAAAAAAAAGTTTTCTGTATCTTAAGAGAATTCCTTTACATTTTGAGTTGATTTTGGTATATGGGGAGAAGTACAGGTCTACTTTCATTCTTCTACATATGGATACCCAGTTTTCCCAGGACCATTTACTGAAGAGGCTGTCTTTTCTCCAGTGTATGTTCTTGGTGCCTTTGTCAAGGATAGGCTGGCTGTAAGTACCTAGGTTGACTTCTGGGTACTCTATTCTGTTCCATTTGTCCATGTGTCTGTTTTTAGTTCAGTACCATGCTGTTTTGGTTACTATAGCTTTGTAGAATAGTTTGAAATTATGTAGTATAATGCCTCTGGGGTTTGTTTGTTTGTTTGTTTGTTTGTTTTTTGCTCAGGATTGCTTTAGCTATTTGGGGTCTTTTGTTGGTCCACATGAATTTTAGTATTGTTTTTTCTATATGTGTGAAGAACATAATTGATATTTTTATGGGGATTGCATTGAATCTGTAGATTGCTTTGGGTACTATGGACATTTTCACATTAACTCTTCCAGTCCGTGAACAAGGAATATCTTTCCATCTTTTGGTGCTCACTTTAATTTCTTTCAGCAGAATTTCGTAGTTGTCATTTTAGCAATTTCACTTCTTTGGTTAAATTCGTTCCTAAGTAATTTATTCTTTTCAGTTGTAAATAGGTTTACTTTCTTGATTTCTTTTTCTGCTTGTATGCATATAAAAACACTTCTGATTTTTGTGTATTGATTTTGTATCCTGCAACTTTACTGAATTTTTTCATCAGCTCTAGGAATTTTTTGGTAGAGGTTATGGGTTTTTCTATGTATATGATCATGTCATCTGTGAACAGTGATGGTTTGACTTTCTCTTTTCCAATTTAGATGCCTTTTATTTCTTTCTATTGCCTGATTGCTCTGACTAATATTTCCAATAATATGTCAGTAAGAGTGGTGAGATGGGCATCCCTGTCTTGCTCCAGTTCTTAAAGAAAAAACTTTCAGTTTTTCCCCATTCAGGATGATGTCAATAGTGGGTTTTTCACATATGGCTTTTATTGTGTTAAGATACTTTCCTTCTATACCTACTTTGTTGAGGTTCTTTATCATGAAGGGATACTGAATTTAATCAAAAGCTTTTTCTTTGTCTATTGAGATAATCATATGGTTTTTGTCCTTGCTTTTGTTGATGTGCTGTATCACATTAATTTATATATATTGAACCATGCTTGCATCCCTGGGATGAATTCCACTTGATCATGGTGTATAATCTTTATGACGTGCTGTTGTATTCTGTTTGCTAACATCATGTTGAGGATCTTTACATCTGTGTTCATCAATTATATTGGCCTACAGTTTTCTTTTGTTGTTGTTGTGTCTCTGTGTGATTTTGGTTTCAGGGTGGTGCTGGCCTCATAGAATGAATTTGTGTGAATATTTTTATATTATGTTAAAGAAATAAGAAGTAAATTACCGTTTAAGATTGGCACCCAATACCCTTACTTTATCTCTGTGTCATATTCATGCAGGCTGCTCTAAGAGCCTCAAACAAAAAATGAGACTTCCAGCCTAGAATGGTTGACAGTGGCACATATCCAGATTTTTATTAGTTTAGTTAGTACAAGATAATATGTCACATACTTATCTGAATATACGTTAATGCATCACATTGCACCTAAAGCAAAGAAAGCAAGGTGGAGCTTACACTTCTACTGCTCCCACAATGAACTATTCAGTAGCTACATGATGAGGTGAAATGAATGACAATCTCATCGGAGCTGATGAGAAATCACCCAAATAATTAGAAGTTACGATTTGAAATATTTACATCCACTATTATTATTGATTAATTTTATCCAAAATATATATTATGATTTAAGCCATCAGCAAATGGCAATATGGAACCATTACAATTAGCAACACATAAAAAACAAAGAATGCATTGTTCCAGCAATGTTTAAATATGGTGCTAAGGAATTCTAAAATATTTGATGGTTCTTATTAATTATCAGAAAACAATAAACTACTTATGTTGAGGAAGTACTTCCATGTCCAACTGTCTTTTAAAATGGCTGAAATAGACTAGCCAGTTAACTCATTAGTTGGTTAGAGCATGGTGTTGTAACACTAAGGTCAAGGGTTTGGATCCCCTTATTGGCCACCTGCCAAAACAAAAAAACAAACAAACAAAATAATAAAATATCTGAAATAATTTCTGAAAATAACATTGGAGCCTAAGATACACGTTTTGGGGTTTTTTTTTTTTTGGATAAACAAAGTTTGGAAAGATAATGCAGTATATCGTTTGGATAAGATAACATTTAAACCAAGGACCAGGAAAAAGTGATTACAGTACCAGACTTTTCAAAAATAATAAGATATATTTTATCTTTCTCACTAAAATATAATCAATAGTATATTTTTTAAAATATTATGATACATTATTAAAATAATATGTTGAAAGTAAAAAGTGTTTGTATAATATAATATATTACTAAAATAATATAGAGTGAAAACTGTTACATCATGCCTTAAGAAAAAATTCTAAAATTTAAAGTACTATTAATTGCATTTTTATTTTATTCTGTCAATTTCTGTTTTTGTGTATTGTTATCATGGTTCTAGTATATCATCAGGATTCTATGTAAATAAATATATAAATACTTATATCTGCAAAATGTTTTTATTGATAAGATTATGAAATCCAAATACTTTGGAGACAATTTCCCTTAAGAAAATATCCATACAAAAGCTATCAATGACTGGCTTTAACTTTATTTAATCTTTACAAAACCTTTTCACTATCTTATTTACAACTCCCTGAGCACGTTACTCACTTAACTCTGGGCTTCTGTAAGAACCCTACTTTCTTCATGGAATGCCCTTATCTTCTTTTATACAAAACTCATCCATACACATAAGTCAAATATCTTCTCTTTAGTAAATTTTGATAGTATGCCAAGAAAAAGTAAACTCAATCCTTATCTAAACTCCAATATTAGTTTGTTCAAATTGCTACCACTGTATTTACTACATTAATAAATACTGTTGTTATGTATTTACATCTCTCTCTCTTTATCTCTCATAAGATAATTCTTTGAAAGTAGATCAAGTGTCTACTTTACCTTAGCTTCCTAAATTTAGTATGATGCCTGCTACATAGAAGATTTTCAGTAAATTTTTGATGAATTTTAAAATGGATTTAAAAAATAAATACAAGAGAATAAATACAATGTTGACAAGACATGTTTTAGTTAGAGCCCTTATGAACTCTCTTACAACTTTAAGTGAATAGGCACAAGGTATTCAATCCAGGGAATTAAGTAATAAATCCCTGGAGTTTTACAGAAACAGCTAATTGGCTTGTACATGGAGAAACTGATGCCCCTAAGGATAGCACCCCAAAACTGGGCTCTCATACAGCCTTAAACAATGTTCTCAGTGTTGCACACTATAAGTTCTGTGTTAGACCAAAAATCAAGAAGGAATTTCCAAGTATAATTTTGTCTCCCTATATCATATTAAATTTTTGGCAAAATGTTATGGAAAAAATATTTATTTTCTTGCAATTTAATACAGCCAGTAAGAATAGAGAATACTATTTATAAAAATGTTGAAATTACTTATAAGAAGATTCACCATAAACTAGAGATAAGATACAGGAATGCCTCTCTAACAAAGAACTGTGACTTTGCTGTTCTGACATGTTTGCAAAAAAAAAAAAAGTTTGGAATAACTTTATATAATTCTTACATACAAAAAAATCATGAGTTTTTCTCAAAATACCTTTTAATATAATGCATTCAAACCAATTATCTGAAATTTTTATGCTTATTTTCTGTGCATTTTTGACCTTTGTTATGAAACATGCTCTAGTACAAAACACTATTTTGCTGTGTTCCAAATAAGATACATTGCAAACATTGCAAACAATAAAAAACTAAAAATATAAAAAGAGATAAAATTGAGGCAGATTTGAAACACAGATATACTATTAATAGAAATTCTTGTTTCAAATAAGATTTTGTCCTAGCTTATAATGTTTGTTCTTGTCCCAAATCTTTCTTCTTTTGCTAGCTTTGCTTCTGTATCTAATGTATGAATTTAGGACATATCTTTTAGAATATATACCACTAATGTTAGTGTTTCACAGCTAAATTATATATCCTCACTGTTTTCCTCTCTAGATAGTATTTGAGACTTCAGTTAATATGACTAATCAGAGCCACTTCTTATTGATTGATTACTATGTGCCAGGCATTGGGTTTTGTACTAGTCATAGATTATTTAGTACAGTTCATTCAACTGATAATAGAAGACCAACTATACAGTAACTTACTATAGCTGATCAGTGATATTAATCATTCTGAACTATAGTAATAAACAGAAATGGATGCCCAGCATAGATAACATGATTTGGAGAAGCTGAATTTGGCAGTATGAGTTCTGCATAACTTACAAAGATAAAATGATGAATTTGAGGCCAATCAGCAAATTGTCATGGATATTCACCTCCTTTGCTCAAATACCATGTTCATCCAAACAAATATCCTTTTACTTATTGATCTTCCAAGGAGCCTCAATACATTGATAATAGAAAACAAGGTATGCTAAGTAAAAAAAATTGTGATACTTAAGGATTACTCACTACATATATTCTGCATTTTCAAAGGAGTAAACTGAGCATGGGGATTTTGGATATTGGAAAAGGGTAGCTCTTTCCATATTGTAAATTTGTAAATCAGCAATCTGTTTTTTTGTGCTATTTCATTGTATGACAAATTAACGTGATCTATGGATTTGATCATACCTGTGTGGACTTTTGAAGTCCACTTTTTGGAACTTTCAAATTTAAAGGTTGGAAATAGATCCTAAGTACTCTCTTTACCTCATCTTTTAATAGTTTATAAAAAACATCAACAGTGTAAATTGTAGATTAAAGTAATAGCTAAATGCAGTAGCTCTCAAACTCTTCTACCTAAATAACCTTAATGATGGAAAAGACTAAATATTTCAGGTAGCATGGGATAGGGAACAACCAGAAACCACCTATCATACAAATAAAATTTCTTTGAAACCCTTATGTTGATGGTACCCCACAGATATGTATAAGCAACTATGATTCCATAAATAAATAGAAAAATCTTTTTTAAAATTAAAATAAAAATGAAAAACATTCATAATTTGCATTCTATTTAATAATATAGGATGAGTAATTTTTTATAAAGATAGACTTCCCTTAAATTTTGGAAAAAGAATGTGATACTTCAGGGTAACTCATTACATATATTCTGCATTTTTAAAGGCATCCTGAAGAATATAGTCAATATCCCAAAGAGAGGGTACTTCAGTTTGAGTACCATTAACTTACTGGAATAGATAGATATTAGAAATGCTAGCTATAAAATACATTTCAAATAAATAAATGCTATTATATTGACTTCTATTAGCAGATCTATTGAAGAAGAAGTGAGAAATAATTCAAATGGGCTCCTACTTATGATAAAATTATAAAGAATTATCATACCCACATACATCAAAAGATACATTATAATGTAGTATCAATGAAAATACTAAAATGCTAAGCATGATACTGTATTATATTTAATGTCAAAAAATTAAAAAATGGCAAATCAATTTGGGGTATTAGAAATTCTGACAATATGATCATTTGTTGTACCTTGGTTTATATATTTCATCGGGTTGGAGGGACTATAGCTTTGTAGTTTAAAATTAAAGCTCTAAAAGCAAATGCTTGGCATAAGAATTCTATTTTTACTTTTATTTTCTTGTGACCTTTAGAGGTTATTTTAATTTTATTAGGCCTCAATTTTTCTATTAGGAAAATGGACTTGATAAATGTGATAACATACAAAAAATTCTAAGCACAGTCCCTGATTTACAGGGCAGAATTAATACTAGCATTTGATATTGTTATTAATTATACATATCATAATTATGTATACTAAACTTTAAGAAATACATATTTTTTAGAATCAGATTCAAATCGTTTTATATTTTATTGATAATTTTTGTGTACTTATTTATTTAAAGAGTAAATTATAGGGTGTTACTCTAGGCAGTCTGAATATTCGAAGGACACATAAGCACAAATATTTTTTATATATTTGAAGAATATTTTCCTTAAAGCTCTAAGAACTAATTGAGCCTCATGAAAAACTTTGTTTACATATATCAACTTATGAACCTTAGATACTTACTCAACACCATTGAATAAAATGTCACTGGGCTGCAATATAAACTCTTTTTTGTCATTGAAAATTTGGGGGTAGTTTAGCTATCTGAGCAAACACTTGAATTAGAGACACTATGTTTACAATAAAAATCATAAATTCAAATTTCCTCTTCAAATATAAACTTATTTCATCAATATCTGTATACCATATAATAGAAAGATAACACTGATTTTGATTGCAATATCAGAATTTCCTGTTACATTGCAATTTGCCAAAATTCAAACTATCACA